>NW_019749939.1:0-216 GCF_002891405.2 Cryptotermes secundus | reverse complement strand
GTGGGATTTTTGGTGGATGAAGTGGCGTTGGGGCAGGGTTTTTTTTTCGATTATTTCGATTTTCCTTGCCAATCTGCATTCCACAAATTGCTCCAGAATCAAAATCATCTATTATCTGGGGCTGGAACAGTAGGTCAGTAATGGCCGCAGTACCAAATGGACTCAGTCTCACCCCAGTAATAATAATAATAATAATAATAATAATAATAATAATAA
>NW_019749938.1:0-216 GCF_002891405.2 Cryptotermes secundus | reverse complement strand
TTTTTTTTATGAAATAGAAGGGTTTCCGGCTTAGTTGTTCTCTCTTCTACATTACCATCATAATGCAATGTGGAAATAATAATATTTTTAGGCACAAATGAAGCTATGGTGATATTGTGTTGAAAACCGAAAATGGTAGTCGTTGAGGTTCTTCGCTTGGTATTGATGGACTGAGATGACAGTTCTCTTTTATTTAACTTAATTGTTCCCACCATA
>NW_019749937.1:0-216 GCF_002891405.2 Cryptotermes secundus | reverse complement strand
CTTAATTAGTTAAGCACAGGGACAACTTTACCTTACTTTTACCATTATTGTCTTTCCCGTCTCACAGGTTCCCGCAATTCCAAAGGCTTTGCTTCTGAGGGTTGGAAGTTGAAGTTGTTAATTGGCCACAGTGAGAGGTGGACACATAGACGCACATAGTAATCTCATGAGTAAGTTACTTCCTCAAAGACGGCGAATACTAGAAAAACAGTCCAG
>NW_019749936.1:0-216 GCF_002891405.2 Cryptotermes secundus | reverse complement strand
TGTGATCATTGTATATACAGCATGTCCCATTATCTTGTTCCCTTGAAATAACTCTTCTGTTAGCATTGATTAAAAAGTGTTTCAGATAAAGGTTGTTCAGTGTACTTAATAGAGTACACACTGATTGTTTGACTGATTATGGTGGACCAAGAATTTGGTCCACTTGTTCTTTTGACCTCACACCATTGGATTTTTTATGGGAAACTCTGAAGGGTA
>NW_019749935.1:0-216 GCF_002891405.2 Cryptotermes secundus | reverse complement strand
TCTAATATTTGAGCACTAGTATTGTGGGTTGATACCTTTCATATAGAGTATATTTACGTCCTTGACATATATCGAAAAACATGACAAAAATTTAATAATTGAACATTCAAAAGAGGAAACTTGAGGAACTCGTGGAAATTGTAAGAGTAAATCGAGATAATTGTGATAACATGCACTTGAGAGCTATTTGAAAGGTCAATATTTCGGAAAAATGTA
>NW_019749934.1:0-216 GCF_002891405.2 Cryptotermes secundus | reverse complement strand
TGGCTTTTGCACCAAAATACTAAATGAATTCATATTATCTCCCATACATACTATATGACCTTCCCACCTCATCCTTGACTTCATCATTGCAATCATTCTTGGCGAAGGGTACAAGTTATGAAGTACCTCATTATGCAGTTTTTAGGTACCATAAAAAGCGTGTATTTTCTATACCTCTGCAGTGACCATTAGTTTCTCAGAAAGGTCACTGTGTTA
>NW_019749933.1:0-216 GCF_002891405.2 Cryptotermes secundus | reverse complement strand
TGTGAATTTGAAATTATCATGTAAGAAGGGACAGATGAATGAAGTGATTCTGTTGAGGGAGAAGTTGAAACATTTGCGTGTGAAAGTGCTGTCACCTGGGGCTGGTACAAGAGGCCAGAAGTTTCCATAGTACAAGGGACTTAGTCCCGCCCCACTAGCAATAAATAAAAAAACATATCTTACAAAAAAATGTAATGAATACTGACAATCTGGTAT
>NW_019749932.1:0-216 GCF_002891405.2 Cryptotermes secundus | reverse complement strand
TTTCGGGCCTGGCCACTGACGAATACTCTCGTTATGTAGCTTCCGTACTGACCACACAGATATCAGCCTATTGCCCAGTAACAGACTCCATAGGCAACACACTTCTGCTCGGTGACAGATATCACGTATTTTTGTCATACGTATTTACCCACGAACTGCCTAGCAACTGACGCCCTACTGTTGCGTGACGTCACAGCCTAGTGGGACAGGTGTTTA
>NW_019749931.1:0-216 GCF_002891405.2 Cryptotermes secundus | reverse complement strand
AATTCAAGATTGTCACCGATCACGCCGCTCTGAAGTGGCTAATCATGGTGAAAAACCACCAGTGTGCTCGATTAACAAGATGGGTTTTAAAGTTGTCGGAATACGAGTTTCAAATTGAACATAAAGCTGGGAAGAAACATTTGAATGCAGATTGCTTATCGCGTCACATTACTTCCGCTACTACGGAACGAGACCGGAAACCACTCGAAGATAACG
>NW_019749930.1:0-216 GCF_002891405.2 Cryptotermes secundus | reverse complement strand
CTTAGGATTTATAGAATGTAAATAAATTCAATTCAATTCAAAAACCAAATCTTTTCAAGGCGCCGGCCTAAACAGAAATTTGTTATGGAGCGACACCTCCGCTCGCTACGACGTTCCAGGCAGAAAAGAACTTGTACATCAGCCGAACCAGGAACAGGGGATGGCAACTCGATGCTATTGGCGGGCAACACAGCCAGCGTGACGTCATGAAGCATC
>NW_019749929.1:0-216 GCF_002891405.2 Cryptotermes secundus | reverse complement strand
TGGACAATATTAAAATGGACCTTAGAGAGATAGGATGGTATGGATCGGACTGATCTGGCTCAGGACAGGGACCAGTGGAGGGCCCTTGTGAACACGGTAATGCTGGGAAATTCTTGAGTACCTGCAGATTTGGCTTCTCCTAAAGAAGGGCTCAGCTCCTTAAGTAAGTAAGTATATATATACAGGATGTTTCACGACTTTAGGGCATAACTGCAG
>NW_019749928.1:0-216 GCF_002891405.2 Cryptotermes secundus | reverse complement strand
AATTAACTGCGTGATGTAAAGGGTAGGTACTTGTTTCTGGCTTGCACATCGCTCTTCAGTGTGAGTATGTGTAAGATTTTTTTGTTTGGCAGTATAGGCTTACTGTCATGAACTATTCTGCTCATACGTGTACCATTATAAAACAAAATTCTGCGAACGTCAAACAGTATCGATTACTATTAACGTTTAAACGGCTGACCTTTGAAATGGTGGTAA
>NW_019749927.1:0-216 GCF_002891405.2 Cryptotermes secundus | reverse complement strand
TACGTTTCTTGCTTGTTTCTTTGCGTTTCTTGATTGCTATATTTGGTTTGTAACTTGCAATTTTGCGTTGCTTGCTTGCCAGCTTTGCGTTTCTATCTTGCTAGTTTTGCGTTTCCAGCTTGCTAGCTCTGCGTTTCTAACTTGCTAGCTTTCCGTTGCTAGCTTGCAAGCTTTGATTTGCAAGTTTCTAGCTTTGCTTTGCATGCTTGCTTGCTT
>NW_019749926.1:0-216 GCF_002891405.2 Cryptotermes secundus | reverse complement strand
ATTGGGCTTTAAGCACACAAGTTACACTACGTGAACAAGTCTGTTCCTTACCTCAAAGACACACATTGTATTTCAGTTTTAAGTAAAATTCCATCCCTCACCCGTCCCTCTCGCAATATGAATCCAGTTGTACGGCTGTTTAAACACAGTATTTCCTTGTGTATGTATTTTTTTTTTTTCAGATTAACCCATGATTTCTGCCGCCCCATAGCTCAG
>NW_019749925.1:0-216 GCF_002891405.2 Cryptotermes secundus | reverse complement strand
TCAGTGTCCCTACATACATGTACATCAAGTTCTCCTTGTGCTTAAACACTGTGCCACTGAGTGGGAGTGGAGGTATAGCTCCGCGCATTCTTAGCATTGGCATTGGATTAAGTGTCACTTTCACACCCCGGCAAATTGACCTTCCTGCGAGGCTGGGAGAGCTCAGGAAAGAGGGGCCTCTCCACAGCGTCCAAACCGGCCCTGGGGCTCCACAAG
>NW_019749924.1:0-216 GCF_002891405.2 Cryptotermes secundus | reverse complement strand
TGTAGTCCAAATATAGTTGAAACTACATATTAAACTTTATATTCTTCTATAATTCGACAACTTGCTACCGACAGTGTCATAAAATAACCAACAACAAGGAAAGCTACAGAAGAAGTGGAGCCAGTCATCAGGAAATGAAGGGGTATGAACAACATTCTCGTACAAGTTTTCTAGTAATGATGATCCAAGATGTAATAACAGTAGACTGGTGGTGTG
>NW_019749923.1:0-216 GCF_002891405.2 Cryptotermes secundus | reverse complement strand
TAAGATAATATGATAACATTATTCCTAATTTTTATAGGCTTACTGCACCAAAAAATAATTTTGAAGCAGTGTGCATCAATACACCAATTCTGTACACATTTCTGAATGCAGTGTGAAAATAAGAAAAAAATAATTCCAGTTTTTCCATATTTATTACACTTTAAGTGAAACGTTGCATTTATAGTTTTAAATGTTTAAATACCCTCCACCCCAAAG
>NW_019749922.1:0-216 GCF_002891405.2 Cryptotermes secundus | reverse complement strand
CGTACTGCATAGGAGATTAGGTGATTCTCTGAGCCGGTCTGAACGATATGGAATAGAGAAAATCTCTTGTTCCTGCCGGAAATCGAGCCCCGCCCATCTAGTATATAGCCAGTTGGTATACCGACTGAAATTAGTAAAAAAAAAAAGTAAAAAATCCTGTAACAGGCCGTGAAGGTCCATAGTGATGTGAGACGTCGAGGCTCCCACATTTTTTAG
>NW_019749921.1:0-216 GCF_002891405.2 Cryptotermes secundus | reverse complement strand
TAAAGAATAAGACAAGCAAGAAACTGCCACGAAACTGCATATGCCACTTACTTGCCTGGCTTATTCACTGACCTGAAGAGAGAAAAGGCATGTTTCTCTGAAATGCCACTTGACTTTCAATGGTCTACAAGGCATTAAATTCCAGAAGAAAAAACTCTTCATAACAACTACTGTGAGAATTTCAAATCCTGTAAAGCTATATCATGTCAGCAGGAG
>NW_019749920.1:0-216 GCF_002891405.2 Cryptotermes secundus | reverse complement strand
GGGGGGGGTCTGTCTCCATCCCCTACTCCTTTGTCTTTTTCCTTTTTATCAAACCAGGTTCCCTTCACCAGGGTCCCCTGATCTGCAGAGGTAGCTTTGGTGCTAGGAGTAGTTACCTCTTTTGCATCTGTTGCTCCTCCCCGGTCATCTAAGGGAGCGGGTGGACCATCTCCTTCCCCCTCAAAGACCGATTCTGAGGGTGCTGTATTTTGCACC
>NW_019749919.1:0-216 GCF_002891405.2 Cryptotermes secundus | reverse complement strand
TCCATGCCTTGAGTGGGATTCGAACCAACGACCCCAGTGTTCGAGTGGGTAAAGACAGTTCTTGCCGCAGACAGCGCGGCCACTGTGATCGGCCAGTCAGATATTAATGAAAAAAACGTAAAGGTGTCCCTGTGCTTAACTGATTAAGCACTAAGCAATGAAAACATGGGGATTGGAGCTTCACCATTCTTGACTTGGATATTAGACGAAGGTGAG
>NW_019749918.1:0-216 GCF_002891405.2 Cryptotermes secundus | reverse complement strand
GGTAAAATGTAAAATAGTTAAAGTCGTCCCTGTGCTTAACTAACTGAGCACTACGCCATGAAGACACATGGAGGAATAGATGTATAAATCCGTACTTCCTTGACCTCGGCACCAGTTGGAGTTGAGTGGTCAGCTTCACGCCACGGCCAATTTACAACCGGGAAAGAGCCTCCGGTACCCACTGTATAGGAACTTCAAAGAGGTTGTGATCGACAT
>NW_019749917.1:0-216 GCF_002891405.2 Cryptotermes secundus | reverse complement strand
GCATTGTTAGCTTGGTAGATTTGCGTGTCTAGCTTGCTAGCTTTGGGTTGCTACCTTGGTAGCCTTGCGTTTCCAGGTTGCTAGCTTTGCGATGCCAACTTGATGGGTTTACGTTGCTACATTGCTAGCTTGGCGTAGCTGTCTTGCTAGCTATGCGTTGCTAGCTAGCGTGGTTTGCGTTGCAAGATTGCTAGATTGCTAGATATGCTTTGCTAG
>NW_019749916.1:0-216 GCF_002891405.2 Cryptotermes secundus | reverse complement strand
GCGTTTCTAGCTTGATAGATTGCTAGATTTGCGTTGCTAGCTTGCAAATTTTGCGTTGCTATCTTACTAGATTTGGGTTGCTATGTTGCTAGCTATTGAGCTGTCGAGACCCTTGACTCTGTGTGGGTCGAGAACCATGTTCTGCTACCACTTTGAGCCGTGTCCCTCGAACCCGTGGGTCGAGAACCCAGTTCTCCTACCCACTTAAACCCATGG
>NW_019749915.1:0-216 GCF_002891405.2 Cryptotermes secundus | reverse complement strand
AAGTGCAAATTTAACAGAGGACTATATACCCTCTGCATCCATAAACTTTGACTGTTGTTTCGAAAATTCAAGAGAACAAAAAATTGAAGACCTACCCTTACATATACCCCTAGTAAACATTATGTCTTCCACAGACGACTTGAGAGTCGCAAGTATGAAAGCTGAAGAGGTTCAACAATTAATAAAGGAACGAGAATCTAGAGATAGTCAAAATCT
>NW_019749914.1:0-216 GCF_002891405.2 Cryptotermes secundus | reverse complement strand
TACGAGAGAAATGAACATTTCATCAAGACGAAACCACCTTCATAACCTGAGGATTATATACAGTCGCCTTCACGAAGTCGCTCGCCTAATAAATTCCACGTACGGAATTTCAGTTCTGTGTGCTACATTTTGGCTGCTTATTAGCATTATTTGTTGTATAAATTATGTTTTGAAATTTAAGCACACGGACTCTAGTCTTTATGAAATTGTAGCAGC
>NW_019749913.1:0-216 GCF_002891405.2 Cryptotermes secundus | reverse complement strand
TTTTAGTTTCTTGGTGGGGTTAGGTGAGACTGAGTCCATTTGGTACGTCGGCCATTAATTGACCTATTGTACCAGCCCCGGACGATAGATAATGATGATGATGATGATGATGAATGTGGAGCAGTCGGCGGAATGAGAATTGGCAGGAGGAACCGATGTACTCGGAGAAAACCTGCCCCAGTGCCTTTTTGTCCACCACAAATCCCAGATGACCTG
>NW_019749912.1:0-216 GCF_002891405.2 Cryptotermes secundus | reverse complement strand
GTCTAGTGATGACAGTCCTGAGTGGAGGCTCCTAAAAGGGCCGTTCTAGTCTAGCTGAGTCTTCCTTGTAGTGAGGAAGCAAGCACGGGGTTCTTCATTGCAGCACCAATATATCCTGTCCAGAAATATGCCATATGTCTCTCAGAAACTGGGCAACAAATTCCAGATTGTAGAACTACCGCGGTGAGCATTTCGCCCGCTTCTGCTGGAAGGCGT
>NW_019749911.1:0-216 GCF_002891405.2 Cryptotermes secundus | reverse complement strand
TCCTAAGAGTAAACTGCGAGCAGTCGCTAAACAGCACTAACCAGTTTGTCTTCATAAGGGAGTCAGGTTTGTCTTCTTTGAGGCAGGAAGTGAATTGTACTACTTACGTCAGTTTCAGTTTTCCGTGCGTCTCGAACACGTGAACTTGTTCCAGCAATCTGTGCATAGTCAGCTTTCCGTTCCCACTCTCAGCCAAGACCATACAAGTATGTACGG
>NW_019749910.1:0-216 GCF_002891405.2 Cryptotermes secundus | reverse complement strand
TCTATGATAGTTTATAAATCTGTACTGCCATCAATTGCGAACAAACCTTGTTTTGTTTTTCAAAGGGCGTATAGAGTCTGAAATAGAAAGGTTCTGCTCTTGAACTTCATTATATCATCTCCATGCAATGCATTATGGTGTGTGTTTATTAAATATCTCAAAATCGAAAATAGTTTCCTTGATACTGTCACGCGACAAGAAATTAATGGGTTACGG
>NW_019749909.1:0-216 GCF_002891405.2 Cryptotermes secundus | reverse complement strand
TCAGAAGATAGAACTATTCACCAACATTTTGTTTTCCCATATTTCACATCCATACAAAACAAAAGGTAAAATTATAAAGCAACAGTAGTGCGGTTCCTGTGCTTCATTAATTAAGCATCACGCCAAAAAGACGTATGGGGGAATGGAGGTATAGCTCTCCTCACACTAGATAGATCTCAGTCGTCAGCTTTACGCCCCGGCCACTTTACCTACAGG
>NW_019749908.1:0-216 GCF_002891405.2 Cryptotermes secundus | reverse complement strand
TGGAGGGTGAGAAACCCGTGTGGAGGTGGGGTCGAATACCTCCACTGTGACCCTGTGAGTCGTAGGAGTCAACGAAAAGGCAAGTTTCAGTTCTGAAACAGTAAAATGTGGTCGCGAGTCCCAAGGGATTCGGACCCGAGTAAGACTGTGCTGGCATGGGCCAGCAGCATTTACAAAAGACAGACCCATCCTCTCGTCAGAGTAGGCACCCCACAG
>NW_019749907.1:0-216 GCF_002891405.2 Cryptotermes secundus | reverse complement strand
TATTTTACGTTACAGAAATACATATTTACATGAGTTGGAACAAAATATTGGATTCAGTTCCAAATTTTGATACTATGATGAATAATGGCAAACATGCAGCCACCTGGCATTTCTCCTCACCCATTTTATCTGTTGGTTTATATGGAAGCAAAACATGGTCTCTCACTCTAAAGGAAGATCAGGCAGAACGTTTGGACCCAACAAAGAGGAAGCAAC
>NW_019749906.1:0-216 GCF_002891405.2 Cryptotermes secundus | reverse complement strand
TAGTGTGTAAACCCGTAACTGGGTAACAACCTCGAAACAACATTCGCTGCTAGGCAACAGATTCTTAGTAAGTATACGTAGCCGTTACTGAGTAACGCCTTCGAAAACAATCACGTTTCAACGGAAACGATTGGAGTACACAAAAAATGGTGTTTTCTACGAGGTCCGTGCCGAGATATACTCAAGGGACAAGTTTAGAAGTTAGTCAGTTGTAGG
>NW_019749905.1:0-216 GCF_002891405.2 Cryptotermes secundus | reverse complement strand
GAACTCCCGGTTGAGATTCGAACCGATGTCCTCCTGAAAAGAAGTTTACAGTTTTACCTCTCGTTCATCATGTTCGGTCTGCCTCTCCTATTGATGTGTAGCTTATATAACAACGCTATACTATCTGCTAACGTTACATAAATGGAACTGAATGGGAGACGAGAGAGTTGATATTTAAGTGGAGTCGATCATGATCCTATTAAGAAACTATTTAGG
>NW_019749904.1:0-216 GCF_002891405.2 Cryptotermes secundus | reverse complement strand
GCGTTGCAAAGTTGCTTGATTTGCGCTGCTAACTTGCTAGCTTTGATTAGCTAGATTTGTAACTTTGCGTTGCTAACTTCCTAGCTTTGCGTTGCTAGGTATGCGTTGCTACTTTTCTGTCTTGCTAGATTTGCGTAACTAGCTTGCTAGCTTTGCATTACTACCTTGCTAGATTTGCGTTGCTAGCTTGCTATCTCTTCGTTGCTAGCTTGCTAG
>NW_019749903.1:0-216 GCF_002891405.2 Cryptotermes secundus | reverse complement strand
GCGCGCTACGTCAGAGTTGAGGATTGTATCGGCGCGTTGCTAGGAGACAACTCTGAACGTTTGGACTGCGCAACAGGAAGTGAGAGTGACGTCACAAGTCCCCACTCAGCTCGTCGCTACGCGACGCTCGGTGTACATACCCCTCCACGCTAGGCTGTGACGTCACGTAAGTGTGGTAGCTATCACGTAACTGGTTTCTATGGAGTCCGTTGCTGG
>NW_019749902.1:0-216 GCF_002891405.2 Cryptotermes secundus | reverse complement strand
TGCTAGCTTGTTAGATTTGCGTTGCTTGCTTGCTTTGCTTTTCTTGCTTTTTATCTTTCGTTTCTAGCTAGCTAGCTTTGAGTTGCTAGCTTGCTAACTTTGCGGTGCTAGCTTGCTAGCTTGGTTGCTTTGCTTTTCTATGTTGTTAGCTTTGCGTTTCTAGCTTGATATCTATGTATTGCTAGATTGCTAGCTTTGCGTTGCAAGCTTGCTAGC
>NW_019749901.1:0-216 GCF_002891405.2 Cryptotermes secundus | reverse complement strand
TTTTTGTGACGTTCCTCGGTGATTCCATGCGAACTCCAGGACAGTGTCTGGATTGTATCTGGACCGAGTCCTTCCAAACCACTACGTCCTATGCAGTCTAACTGTTGACACTACCCATCTGTCCGTCCATCCGTCCCCCCCTCCATCCGCCCGTCTATCTATAGCCTTCATATGCCTCGAATGGGATTCGAACCCACAATCCCAGTGTTCGAATGG
>NW_019749900.1:0-216 GCF_002891405.2 Cryptotermes secundus | reverse complement strand
TGCGCGGTAAACACACCTCTACAATAGTAGAGGGGGCTGTTTCACTGCGTGGTCTGTGCAGAGGAGCTATCTTGAAGACAACTGGCACTGCAGCTAAGCTGCGGGATACTTACCGGAGAGTAACGACCTGAGCACAGAAGCTGAAGAATCTCCACTGTGTTAAATCTGTTGCCAGGAAACGTCTAGTGAAACACTGTAGAGGAATAGCCACTGTGG
>NW_019749899.1:0-216 GCF_002891405.2 Cryptotermes secundus | reverse complement strand
CTTGTATCAGCTTCGTGTTGCGAAATGATTGTGATTATGATGACGAAGAAGGAGGAGATGGTTATGATGACGGTACCAATATCAGACTAACACATTTCCAAGTGATTCTGATGCTGGCCGTTCTATAGGATACAGTACAACGCCTTTCTCTGTCATTTATCATAAGGTCTGAAAGTTTGTGACGATGGTACAAATGTACAAATATTAGGTCTTTGG
>NW_019749898.1:0-216 GCF_002891405.2 Cryptotermes secundus | reverse complement strand
TGTCTAAAGGAAATGTGAAAGCCTCGACGTCTCACATCCGTATGGCCCTCCACGACCTGTTACAGGGTAGCATTTTTGTATGGTTAGTAGGTATCTGGTTGCTGATGGAGAAACTTTAGTATGCTTTAAATTTAGTCGTATTGATAGAACGTTCAACAACCTTATTTTTGGCATCTCTTTAACTGGTAGAAATGAAATACCTTACATAATATTTGG
>NW_019749897.1:0-216 GCF_002891405.2 Cryptotermes secundus | reverse complement strand
TAAAGGACGCAAAATAAATTAAATATGCATCTCATAATTGCCCTTCCAACCTACATGTAAAGCATGACGTAAACTCATATATTGGTGGATCCTTCGATTCTTCAACAGCGCGTATTTCATACAGCATTGAATGGTAGGTTAACTGTGCATAATGAATTTGAAAGGACGTACAAGGAAGTTGCAATCGCTACATTAAGGTACCATCCCAGTGTTTGG
>NW_019749896.1:0-216 GCF_002891405.2 Cryptotermes secundus | reverse complement strand
TACCGCCATCTGTGAACTGTCAAAAAAATGTGGGAGCCTAGACATCTCATAACCCTATGGGCCACCATGGCCTGTTACACGGATAACTTTACCGTTACATATATAACGATGCTGTCAGTAGTGCAGGGTGTTTAGCATCTAGTCACAGAATTACTGGGGAATGAATTACAAAAGATGCTGAAGGAAGTGGCACCATCGAAAACCTTGAAAGAATTC
>NW_019749895.1:0-216 GCF_002891405.2 Cryptotermes secundus | reverse complement strand
GTGACCGTAAACAGTGGTCGTTTCTATGTAACGACCGCAGCACACGCACACAACAATAGAAGAATGGTGTTTTCTGTGGTCCACGCCGTGGCCGTTTGTGGGCAAAGGATCGGTAAACACGTTTCCATGGCAACTGACGCGAAAGCAACAATAGAAGAACGGTGTTTTCTGTGTGGTCTGTGCCGAGATGTTATAACCAGGACATTTGGAACAATG
>NW_019749894.1:0-216 GCF_002891405.2 Cryptotermes secundus | reverse complement strand
TTTCCTCAGTCCACCCAGCCAAGGTCTGGGATAGTACCTCGATTACGCCACGACCGCTGCCTTCCAAGTAATTTCCAATTCATCACCTTACCATTCGACGCGACGAAATAAGTCGCCGGAAAGAAAACTTGTAACGGCAACGTTATAATATGTTAAGACTGAGACTTGCTTCCAAAACGAAGAATAACAGTAAAATGTTCCCTTTGGCTGAAAATG
>NW_019749893.1:0-216 GCF_002891405.2 Cryptotermes secundus | reverse complement strand
TTGAATATTATAGGCCACGGGAACCCCGACAATAATTTAGAATCATCCTCTACACATAGGAACTCATTAACGGGCACAGTCGTGCTTTGACCCTGAAGATGGAGTCATAGAGCAATATTACATTCAGTGCAATGGGTGATCTTTTTATTTGTTTATTTTTTACATTAAAAAGGCAGAAAGATGTTTCCTTCTAACACGAAGAGTTTCGAAGGGATG
>NW_019749892.1:0-216 GCF_002891405.2 Cryptotermes secundus | reverse complement strand
GCAAAGCTACAAAGCTAACAACGCAAAACTAGCAAGCTAGCAACGCAAATCTTGCAAGCTAGCCTCGCAAAGTTGGCAAGCTAGCAACGCAAACCTGGCAAGCTAACAACGCAAAACTGGCAAGCTTCAAAGCAAAGGTAGCAAGCTAGGAACGGAAATTTAGCCAGCTATCAACGCATAGCTAGCAATCTAGCAACGCAAAGCTAGCAAGCTAGC
>NW_019749891.1:0-216 GCF_002891405.2 Cryptotermes secundus | reverse complement strand
TATATGGTGCTGTCTCGTCACCAAAATAGAGGGCAAAATAATGACATAAAGATAGGTCACAGATGTTTTGAAAATATGGCACAATTCAGATATTTTGGAATGACTATAACGAATCAAAACCTGGTTCACGAGGAAATTAAGAGGAGATTGAATTAGAGTAATGCTTGCTAGCATTCAGTCCAGAACCTTTTGTGTTCTCGTCTGCTGTCTAAAAAC
>NW_019749890.1:0-216 GCF_002891405.2 Cryptotermes secundus | reverse complement strand
CTAGTGCTATTCAACTTTGCTTTAGAACATACCATTATGAAGGTCTAGGTAAACCAGGTGGGATTGAAATTAAATGGGACACGTCAGGTGTTGGTCTATGCTGATGTGAATCTGCTGAATGATAATACAGATAGCATAAAGAAAAACACACAAACTTTAACTGACGCTAGCAAGGATGTTGGTCTAGAAGTAAATGCAGAGAAAACTAAGTATATG
>NW_019749889.1:0-216 GCF_002891405.2 Cryptotermes secundus | reverse complement strand
TCAGAAGGAGAATATTATTTGTAAGGGCCAGTGTACCGGCCAGATCTCACACCTACAGGCCCATCTAGCATAATAAAATACGCTGAAAAAGATTTATAGCCTAGTAAGTCATTAACACGTATCCACAGACATGGCCACCCAAAAATGATAAGTTAAAAATAATTTTTAACTTGAAGAAGGCAGTCTTCTGGGATGTGGCACCGTGTAGATGTGGTG
>NW_019749888.1:0-216 GCF_002891405.2 Cryptotermes secundus | reverse complement strand
GTGTTGGGGTGGGCCCCAGAGCCAGTCTGGATGACATGGAGAAAATTCTTGACCATACTCAGACTTGAACTCTGACCTCTTGGTCATCCAGGTCAGGGCCGGTTGCTATGCTATCCTGGCTCCTGATTAAAACCTATGTTTTTATGCTGCTGGTAAATAGTGTAACCAACAGAAATTGCTGTGCACTTTGCATGAACTCAAACTATTTGTAAAGCA
>NW_019749887.1:0-216 GCF_002891405.2 Cryptotermes secundus | reverse complement strand
TTATGCTGGCAATCCTGTTCAGTGACAGTGTAAAAAGTGTAAAATGTGCACAGTGGAGTGTAGAGTATGTGTTATAGCATGAAGAATGTTGACAAGTGATTTGTAAGTTACATGCGTATTTCGGTGTGATAGACAACGGATTGAATTCTTACCATCGAATGTTTCATGCCTACATGTGCTAGCAGCTATTATAGAGCTTCAGTGAATTATTTTTTT
>NW_019749886.1:0-216 GCF_002891405.2 Cryptotermes secundus | reverse complement strand
CAAAAAAATTAGTTCGGTTTCTTTTGGGTACCCCATCGTATCTTCATAACCAGAGCAATGTGATAAACAAATCCATGTCTAAATGGAGAGGTTGTCTATCTCTCAGAGAATACGTACCTCCACAAGGCTGGAAAAGGCATGGAACTAACAGATTAGTTCGTGACTGCAGAAACAAACAAAACTACAGCAGTCAGAAGATCTGATCGTGGACACACT
>NW_019749885.1:0-216 GCF_002891405.2 Cryptotermes secundus | reverse complement strand
GTTTTCACATTCATGCTTATGTGTGTTTATATTAATAACGATCACTAAAGATATCTATTTCCTATATATGGACATAACATCTTACATAAAATATAATATTTGCATACTGCCTTTTTAATTGTTAAAATTTTCTATGGTTTTTCAGTATGTAAACGAGTTATTTGACCATATCAGTTACTTTCATAAAATATTTGCAATTAATAATTAAATTAATTG
>NW_019749884.1:0-216 GCF_002891405.2 Cryptotermes secundus | reverse complement strand
AGAAACTTCCTGGAGGTAAATGGTGGCCGGAACGTAAGGCTGACAACCTCACAGCCATCTGTGATCCAGCTCTCTAGAAAATGTAAATGTAAATCTCGACGTCTCACAACCCTATGGGACTCCACGGTCTGTTAGAGGGACAGTTTTACCTTCCTTCACAATGCAAAACAAACTTTTCGATCTGTGTAGAAGCAAGTAAAAAGATCAATTCAGTTG
>NW_019749883.1:0-216 GCF_002891405.2 Cryptotermes secundus | reverse complement strand
TAATCGCCTACTTTTCTTTCCCTACATATTGAGTATTTGATAATAGGAAACACTGCTTCAAACATTCCTTCAGTTGTTGCATGTGTATTCGTTATCGTGGAAATGCGTTTACAGAGCCGATGCCTAGCAGTGACCGTGTTTACGGTCTCAGCTATTCCGGTTTTCAGCCCCTACTGGGAAACATAGGGAGCAAGGTGATCTTATTAAAAATAGAAG
>NW_019749882.1:0-216 GCF_002891405.2 Cryptotermes secundus | reverse complement strand
GACAGTGCATGCCTTAGACCGCTCGGCTACCGTGACCGGCCTCTTGTTGATTACTTGTTATAAATTTTATGATACGTACGCATAAAGTAAAAATTCTGAAACGTCTGTTTCCTTTTTGTAATTTTTTTCAGGAACCACAACACTTGCCAAAACGTTGCGTTGTGCATGAATATATATTTCATTTCCTCCAAACCGTTTAGTTGATTAATTTTTCGC
>NW_019749881.1:0-216 GCF_002891405.2 Cryptotermes secundus | reverse complement strand
ACACGTAAACGTAGAAATCAGAAACAGTCCGAAATCGTAATGAAAGCGTTTAGAAACTGCATGTCTGTGCCACTGAAAAGTGTACCGTTGTTTATTCATGGAGACCCGTTGCGAATTCAGCGGGAAATCTCTTAACTCTTCCGTTGTGGACTTTTACACATTGTGGCATAGAGGGACACTTTGAAGCCAGGAGTCACTGAATTTGCCTGGTATGAA
>NW_019749880.1:0-216 GCF_002891405.2 Cryptotermes secundus | reverse complement strand
TAGCATAGTGTCTCAACCAACTACGCTACCGCGTGCCCCGTTTAAACCTTTTTGAGGGGGAATTATCTTGGGAATACTATCAGCTCAGATCTTTAACGAAATGACAGTTTATGTAATTAAATTTATCATTGCCATGCTCTTTTAATTGCGTAAAATAGTGATTAAGTGGTTTGGAACCGAAAAATGAAATCTGATAAGAAATTTAAATGGATGTTA
>NW_019749879.1:0-216 GCF_002891405.2 Cryptotermes secundus | reverse complement strand
CCAAAATCTATGAAGTTCATTGCCTGATTCAGTGAAGTCTGTTTTCAAAGTGTTCCTCATGGAATATAAGTGAAAGAGTTACCTGTGAAAACCGTACGTACAGGCCCGCGATATGCATGCTTACCGGGCCAATATCACAGTACGTGGCAACTAAAGTCCTGGTGCAGGAACAACACATTAACGCCTGGCGCCAAAAATTCTACGATGGAGCTTAGC
>NW_019749878.1:0-216 GCF_002891405.2 Cryptotermes secundus | reverse complement strand
TTCCCTGAACCATCAGATATCAAAAACATTTGAATACCATCTCCTGTCTATCAAAATATGGTAAATTTGATTGTGAGTCTTCCCATCAGATGTCCAAGTAAATTTATGAATGTTACAATGTGAGAATATTGTACTTCAGACAGATTTTTGGATGTGGCAAAGTTTACTACTCTAACTCCATCATTATTACCAACTTCGTGTAAACCTTCATTCCCA
>NW_019749877.1:0-216 GCF_002891405.2 Cryptotermes secundus | reverse complement strand
GGCGTCACGCAACAGTGAAGCAAGCTGCGTTTTCCGCCTGTCCGAGTGAGGGTTTATAAGAGAAACTATAATAACTAAGGACAGAGTATTCGGAGTATTCGACAGAATAGAAGTCAGTCAGTCAGTCGAAGCAGCAGGGGGGAAGAAGAACTGAACGAGTGATTAGAATATTTTATATGTAATAATCAGTGATAGTTTGTGATAACTGAGAAGGCA
>NW_019749876.1:0-216 GCF_002891405.2 Cryptotermes secundus | reverse complement strand
TAATACATAAATGAGTAGTAGAATAGAAGTCCATCAGGTGAAACTTGCTAACAGACGTAGAAGTTCTGCCTTCACAGGTTTCGGCCATTACTGGCCATCATCAGAAGGCGTAGCCAGTGTTATAAAGGAACTACAACACACTTTCTTCTTAGTGTTGGCGATGCCTTCGGTTGACAGCCAATAACTTTTACTTCTTCCCATTAAACTGGTTATACT
>NW_019749875.1:0-216 GCF_002891405.2 Cryptotermes secundus | reverse complement strand
CTTGAAACGCAACGCTAGCTATCTAGAAATGCAATGCTAGCAATTTAGCAAATCTAACAAACTAGCAACGCAAAGCTTGCTAGCAACGAAAAGCAAGCCTAACAACGCAAATCAAGCTAGCAACGCAAAAGTAGCAAGCTAACAACGCAAGATAGTAAGCTAGCAAACAAAGCTAGCAAGCTAGAAACGGAAAGCTAGCGAGCTAACAAAGCAAAG
>NW_019749874.1:0-216 GCF_002891405.2 Cryptotermes secundus | reverse complement strand
CTCCACAGTTCTTAAGCTCACCACTAGATGGAAGTGAATAGTCAGCTTTACGCTCCAGGCGGTTTAGCCCCGGTACCTGTTTTCTAGGAATCTGGATGAGGCCCAGACCAGGCTTACGAAGTAATGAGAATGGGAAAATTATCTTGTCTATATCGGGAATAGAACTCTGATCCTCTGTTTCGCATCCCGTATCCTAGTCGCTATAAGAACTGAGCT
>NW_019749873.1:0-216 GCF_002891405.2 Cryptotermes secundus | reverse complement strand
GCTTGCCAGCTTTGCGTTCCTACCTTGCTATCATTCCGTTGCTTGATTGCTTGCTTAGTGTTGCTAGTTTGCTAGTTTTGCATTGCTAGCTTCGTAGCATTGCGTTGCTTCCTTGGCATCTTTGCGTTGCTAGCTTCCTAGCTATGCGTTCTCGAATGCTGGCTTTGCGTTGCTAGCTTGCTATTTTTGCGTTGGAAACTTGCTAGCTTTGCGTTG
>NW_019749872.1:0-216 GCF_002891405.2 Cryptotermes secundus | reverse complement strand
GGAGTTAACCAGCTTTTGGTTCCGTCCTTCTACTGTGTACATTAATTTGCAAAAAGAATGTGTCTGTATAATGAACACAATTCGAGGGGTCAGCCTGATGTTTAAATAACTTTTAAAATTCCAGATCCAACCTCACATAAGACACACTGCGCCTTCAGGCTGTGCCCTTAGACCTTGCCTATGGATAACGTTCTAGGTTTTTATTCTAAGGATGCT
>NW_019749871.1:0-216 GCF_002891405.2 Cryptotermes secundus | reverse complement strand
TTATGGAACCCGAAGGTTCATCACCGTGTTCACAAGAGCCCTCACTGGTCCCTATCCTGAGCCAGTTCAATCCAATCAATGCCATCCCGTCCTATCTCTCTAAGATCCATTCCAGTATTGTCAACCCACAACGCCTTGGTCTTCCTAGTGGTCTCTTTCCTTCTAGCTTTGCCACCAATATCCTATACTCATTCCTCGTCTCCCCCATTCGTGCTA
>NW_019749870.1:0-216 GCF_002891405.2 Cryptotermes secundus | reverse complement strand
CAAGTAAACAAACTGCGTATCTTCCTGGAGCAGAGCCCACCTTCAGAAACTTTAAATTACTCAGGCATTAAAGAAATTTCTCCCTCTTAACGGAACTCGAAATTTCATTATCTCATACATTATTGCCTTTTGCTAGGCCTCATCCAGTGTGCCAAGTGAGTTCAGCGAAGCCTCACATGTCCTATTTCATTAAGATCAATTTTAATATTATCCTCT
>NW_019749869.1:0-216 GCF_002891405.2 Cryptotermes secundus | reverse complement strand
CAATTGGTGGAATGAAGATTGGCAGGGGAATCCGAAGTACTCAGAAAACCTTGCCCCAGTGACACTTTGTCCACCACAAATCCCACCTGACTGGACCTGGGCTCAAACCCGGGCCGCTGCGGTGGAAAACTTGAGGAAAACTAAAGTGTTAGAATTTGAAACAATCAATTGTGACAATGTGCCTGTACATTTAAAGTTTAACGATGAATTATTACA
>NW_019749868.1:0-216 GCF_002891405.2 Cryptotermes secundus | reverse complement strand
TTACTTGACTTACTCTTCGATCCTGAAGACTGAAGCTATATATACGTCAGAAATGTCGGGATCTCTCTGCTCCACCCCGCGCTTTAATCACAGAAGACAGTCCCCTATAATCTCCCACTCGCCTTCATCCTGAACTTTAAACATGTAGGCTGTACGCCCACCTTCCAACGCCCCTAACGAAATAGCCGATGTTACGAGTGAAGATCTCTGCCTTCT
>NW_019749867.1:0-216 GCF_002891405.2 Cryptotermes secundus | reverse complement strand
CAACCGACGGTCAGTTGGCCAGTCTTTCTTGATATCGAGTCCCATGTGGGGCCCAAAACCAGATTTTTGTCGTTTCGGCTGGTGCCCTTATTATATAGCCTCACTACGGACCGTATAGATAGAACCGCCTTCAACAGCTTCTATATTGTCACGTGCTTATCCGTTGCCGCCATACGTGTTCACTGAGCCGTTACTTGGCAGGAGACAATTTCTTCT
>NW_019749866.1:0-216 GCF_002891405.2 Cryptotermes secundus | reverse complement strand
GCGTTGCTAGCTTGCTAGATTTGCGTTGCTAAATTCCTATATTTGTGTTGCTAAATTCTTAGCTATGCGTTGCTGCTTGCTTGTTTTGCGTTGCTAGCTTGCTATCGTTGCGTTACTAGCTTGCTAGATTGCCGTTGCTATCTTGCTAATTTGATTTGCTAGCTTGCACAATTTGCGTTGCTAGCTTGTTACATTTGCTTTTCTATCTTGCTAGAT
>NW_019749865.1:0-216 GCF_002891405.2 Cryptotermes secundus | reverse complement strand
TGAGTGAGTGAGTGAGTGAGTGAGTGAGTGAGGACTACCTGTCTGTGTCACACACCTGGACATGGATCTCCGAGTACTTATATATGCCGATCTATCTAAGGGCATCATGTTAGTTCTCTTCGAGATGTAAACCGTCCCGTAATGTATCTGGTAAGTGAAGCGCCGTCCTTAAGGTTTTAGCTAGCAATATTTAGCGATCATATCTGCAACACCATG
>NW_019749864.1:0-216 GCF_002891405.2 Cryptotermes secundus | reverse complement strand
CCCGGTGCCCAGATATTTTTCCCTTCTTTATGGATACTAGATCAGCATTATCTCATTGCTCTGAACGCTTACAGAAATGTATGGAGGTGAAAGAAGATTAACAGCAGCACAAGGGCTGTCCTCACATATATTTCTAGATCTTCCAAGTGATATCTTGCCTCCATTTTTCTTGACCAAAATTTTGTGCGTGTTCCTCATCGCCGTAATCTCGCCCAT
>NW_019749863.1:0-216 GCF_002891405.2 Cryptotermes secundus | reverse complement strand
GGGAAATCACTGTTGATTGCTGAATGCAGCATAACAATCTAATTCTTCTG
The DNA here is from genome assembly GCF_002891405.2 of Cryptotermes secundus. Taxonomy (NCBI): domain Eukaryota; kingdom Metazoa; phylum Arthropoda; class Insecta; order Blattodea; family Kalotermitidae; genus Cryptotermes; species Cryptotermes secundus. The sequence continues at coordinate 166 of NW_019749863.1, read as the reverse complement.
ACCGGTAAAACTGGTTTCGAAAAATTCGACATTTAAAATTTGAGCCCGTTGTACTCCCATCGATATCTTGCAAAATATGACACCCATGTAATTTTATGTAGGGATATAGTCCCCTAAAATCGAACCAAAATCATTAGAGCTGTTTTTGAGAAAATCGTCGTTTCAT
>NW_019749862.1:0-216 GCF_002891405.2 Cryptotermes secundus | reverse complement strand
GCTTGCCAGCTTTGCGTTTCCAGCTTGCTAGCTTCGAATTGCAAATATGCTAGCTTTGCTTAGCTTGCTTTCTTACTCGATTTCTTTGCTAGCTTCCTAGTTTTGCGTTTCTAAATTGCTAGATATGCGTTGCTAGCTTAGTAGTTTTGCGTTGGTACCTTGCTAGGTTTGCTTTGGTAGCTTGCTAGCTTTGCGTTGTTATTTTCCTAGATTTGC
>NW_019749861.1:0-216 GCF_002891405.2 Cryptotermes secundus | reverse complement strand
GTTGCTAGCTTGATAGCTTTGCGTTGCTAGCTTTTTAGTTTGCGTTGCTAGCTTGCTTGCTTTGTTTTGCCAGCTTGCTAATTTTGCGTTGCTAGCTTGGTATCTTTTCGTTGCTAGCTTGGTGGCTTATAACTTGTTTGCTATGCTTTCTAGCTTGCTTGCTATGCGTTCATGCTTACTTGCTTTGCGTTGCTAACTTGCTAGCTTTACGTTGAT
>NW_019749860.1:0-216 GCF_002891405.2 Cryptotermes secundus | reverse complement strand
TTACCTTTACAGTTTTCTGGTATGTGACGCCATGAAGACTTGCACATAGCTACGTCATCCTGTTTACAACATTACGCGTCTGCATTGAGGATAAAAGCAGACGTGTCTAACAATCTGCACGGCATCACATGCCAGGAGCTGTGTATCGCATTGTGCCGCAGAGTCACGTGTTTTACATTGACTCCAATTGCCAGCACATCGTTAAGCGAAACAAAT
>NW_019749859.1:0-216 GCF_002891405.2 Cryptotermes secundus | reverse complement strand
TTACCTTTACAGTTTTCTGGTATGTGACGCCATGAAGACTTGCACGTAGCTATGTCATCCTGTTTACAACATTACTCGTCTGCATTGAGGATAAATGCAGACGTGTCTAACAATCTGCACGGCATCACATGCCAGGAGCTCTGTATCGCATTGTGCCGCAGAGTCACGTGATTTACATTGACTCCAATTGCCAGCACATCGTTAAGCGAAACAAAT
>NW_019749858.1:0-216 GCF_002891405.2 Cryptotermes secundus | reverse complement strand
TATTAAAATTGATAAAATAATATAGTAATTATAAGAAATTTAAAGAAATTCCTTATTTAGAGTTAAAAATTTTATGATTTGTTTGAAAATCTTTGTTTTAACTTGAAGAAGTCAAAGAAATTTATGATAAAATTATACAGATTTTGTTGAAATTTTTCATTGTTCATTAATAATTCTCTAAATTACCTTCGAATCGTTGAAAATTCCTTTAAATTT
>NW_019749857.1:0-216 GCF_002891405.2 Cryptotermes secundus | reverse complement strand
CTTTCTCGATTTCAGGTTAATATAAATATATCAATTATTTTGTGACAGAATTCACACTAATATTAGGAATTCTAGCAGACTTTTCTATGATTTACATAATAATTCCTGAAATTTAAAGAAACTTAAAACGATTCGACGTTAAATTGAGGGATTTTAATCGAATTTTGTACGAATTCATCGAATTTTGTATAATTTTAACATTAAATTCTTTAAAAT
>NW_019749856.1:0-216 GCF_002891405.2 Cryptotermes secundus | reverse complement strand
TGTTTCCTTAAAGAGGAAAACCGTGACAAGTTATCACCATAGCAGTTTTATTTTCCGGTAAATATACGAGCCTGGAATCTGCACAGTACAAAACAGAAGTGTTAACCACTGTACGCTACGTGACTCCCTATGCCACCTGATTCGATTTCCCGCGTTTTCTTACGATACGAGTAATTCGGTGTTTTCCCTCGTGGATCTCCACACACATTTCGAAAT
>NW_019749855.1:0-216 GCF_002891405.2 Cryptotermes secundus | reverse complement strand
GCAGTGATTATGTCAGGTTAGGGTCTTCCCATTTTATCCTTTTAAATATTAGTGACTAAAGTACCCTATGTTAGGGAATGAATAATGACCTGATTCTAGAACAGTGTGTGTTTCAGCTACTGTATGGCCATCCTCAGTTTATTACATATATCTTACATTCTGTTCCATAACTTGATACACTGTCAGTTGTTAGTCATTATAGATAGAACGGAGAAT
>NW_019749854.1:0-216 GCF_002891405.2 Cryptotermes secundus | reverse complement strand
TGGGCCAGATGAATCCATTCCACACTCTGTACCACAAGAACTACCCTTCCATCTATGTCTAGGCCTTCAAGTTGTTCCTTTCCTTAAGATTTTTCCTACATAAGACTTTGTATGCATTTCTCTCCTTTATATACTTCATGCCCTGCCCATATAACTATCCTGGACTTGAGTACACTCCGGCTCTAAACTCAAATAACAAATTTAAGTACAGTTAAT
>NW_019749853.1:0-216 GCF_002891405.2 Cryptotermes secundus | reverse complement strand
ATCCAGACACTAGGGTCCAAATTTAGAGAATCCGCCTTACTAAATTGTAATGATGATGAACGGGCTGGTATTTTAAAACTTTCTGATAAATTGCGAAACATCTGTTTCATTCAAGGGCTATACTCAGATAGAATACAGACAATAGTGCGAAGTAGAAACAATGAAAGCTTTGATGAAATAGCAGAAACGGCTCTAGAAGAAGAGAGCGCGATAGTA
>NW_019749852.1:0-216 GCF_002891405.2 Cryptotermes secundus | reverse complement strand
GAATGAAATTGGGAGCAGACACAGTGGCAGTAGGCATTCTTACATGTCAGAAGTTCGAACACCTTACAGATCTGTTCTTATGCAAATTCAGGTGTAGTATAGTAAAATGCAGCCGAATAAATTGATATTGATGTTGGAAAAAATGTAGAAAGAAACGGCTGTAGAATAATATTGTGACATGACGCCTGAAAGCCGGGATAGCTGAGCCGAGTAGAT
>NW_019749851.1:0-216 GCF_002891405.2 Cryptotermes secundus | reverse complement strand
AGCTTTGCGTTGCTAAATTGCTAAATTTGCGTTGCTAGCTTCCAAGCTTTGCTTTGTTAACTTGAAAAACTTTGAGATGCTAGCTTGCCAAGTTTACGATTCAAGCTTTCCAGCTTTGCTTTGCTAGCTTGCTAGATTTTCGTGTCTAGCTTGGTAGATTTTTGTTGCTATCTTGCTAGCTTTCCATTGCTAGCTTGCTACTTTGCGTTTCTATAT
>NW_019749850.1:0-216 GCF_002891405.2 Cryptotermes secundus | reverse complement strand
TAGATTTCGTTGTTAGCCTCCTAGTTTTGCGCTAATAGATTGCTAGCTTAACGTTGCTAACTTGCTACATTTGCGTTGCTTGCTTTCTAGCTTTATGTTGCTAGGTTCCTAGATCCCTAGATTTGTGTTGCTAGCTTGCTAACTTTTCGTTGCTAACTTGCTAACAATGCTTTGCTAGCTTGCTAACTTTGCGTTGCTATCTTGCTAGATTTGCGT
>NW_019749849.1:0-216 GCF_002891405.2 Cryptotermes secundus | reverse complement strand
AAATTTATATATTAAAACTACTTAAGGTCTATCATCTTGCATGTCATATATCAAACTCGTGTGTAATGCCATTCACCCTCTATGGGAATCGCTCTTCTTATGTTTTAATTGTGTATATACTGTGTATCTTGATGTGTGTGTCTTATGTGGCTGCGTGCGTTGTTTTGCTGAACGTATGTGTGTGTAAGAGACAGTTAATATATACACAATATGGAT
>NW_019749848.1:0-216 GCF_002891405.2 Cryptotermes secundus | reverse complement strand
ATAGTGAGAAGTAGGGTGCATGAATTAGTGAGGGCACTATAGTTATCTGCAGTTATGACTTATACATGTTCAATAAATCCAGTTAGCAATCCAAACCCAGCATCTAGTCACTAACATGTGACAATATGATCAAAAAGTTTGTAACAATGGTATATTAATATAATTACCAACTTTTTGGACATTATCAATTATCATTAATACAAATAGTCACAATAT
>NW_019749847.1:0-216 GCF_002891405.2 Cryptotermes secundus | reverse complement strand
TATACAAGATTTCACTCTAATATAAGAAATTCCTTTAAATTTCTTTTTATTACTATATTGTTAAAATAATTTTAAAAAATGTTCAGTTATTCAAAGTAACTTAAAGAATATTAACCAAATTTTGAACGAACTCAACCTATTTTATGATATTTTTCCGAAAGTTCTTTGATTATTTCACGTTAATATAAGGAACTACAGACAATATGTGAAAGATTT
>NW_019749846.1:0-216 GCF_002891405.2 Cryptotermes secundus | reverse complement strand
TGCTAGTTTTGCGTTGCTATCAAGATAGCTTTGCGTTGCTATCTTGCTGGCTTTGCGTTGCAAGCTGGCTAGGTTTTCGTTGCTAGCTTTGTAGCGTTGCTTTGGTAGCTTGCTTGATTTTCTTTACTAGCTTGCTAATTTTGCGTTGCTAGTTTGGTAGGTTTGCGTTGCTATCTTTCAAGCATTGCCATCTAGCTTGCTAGATTTGCGTTGCTA
>NW_019749845.1:0-216 GCF_002891405.2 Cryptotermes secundus | reverse complement strand
TCCCTGTTGCGTGTATGTTTGATGTGACGTTTTGGGAGTTTACGAATAAGCCGCCATCTTATGGGGTGTGACGCCACGTAGGGGAGGTAGTTGTTTACCGACGATTTGGTGGAAGACGACGTCTTCATCTTCACGGTTGAAGGACAGTGAATAAGAAGACAACACGCTCCTTCGAAACATTGATAAATCCCCCCCCCCACATATATATATATATAT
>NW_019749844.1:0-216 GCF_002891405.2 Cryptotermes secundus | reverse complement strand
TATGTTATTTAATGAAATTTAATAAACTCTTCCGATATTCAATGAAATTTAAGAAATTTTATCCAAATTTTTAAAAAACTCAACCTATTTTATGTATTTTTTTCGATAATACTTTGATGTTTTCACGTTAATATAAGGAATTGCAGACAATATGTGAAAGACTTCATCTTCTTAAATGGTTTTCTGTCCAAATTATTGACGATTTCTACATTATAT
>NW_019749843.1:0-216 GCF_002891405.2 Cryptotermes secundus | reverse complement strand
GCTACTGCATGCATTTCTGTAGACATGTTATTAATATTTGTAATATTTAGTAAATGTTTTGAACAAACTTTGTAGAAGTAAACGAAAGACACGTTCTACACCATTGCCCTTTTACTGTTTTACAATTTCTGAGATAGTTAAGCAGATGGGTTTTTACGTTATGTTATAGAAAGAAATCTAAGGCAATAACAGAATTATTATACTATGTGTATATAT
>NW_019749842.1:0-216 GCF_002891405.2 Cryptotermes secundus | reverse complement strand
TTACATGAACCTGAGATTATACACCTAAAATATGGGCAGGTGCCACACCTCCACAGGCACTACATAAAAATGAAACATTTCCACATATAATGCACACCTTCACTCATTCATTATTATTTACAGTTTATATTCAATGTTGTTTATCATAAGACTACATTATTTCTCTTAACTCTCCCGCTCTCTGTCTTTCTCTCTTTTATGTTTTATGCTTCTTAT
>NW_019749841.1:0-216 GCF_002891405.2 Cryptotermes secundus | reverse complement strand
CTTCCGAATACAAATCTTAAGCATTATATTTACATCTTCCTATTACGGTGGGAGTTTAATTCTCAATTTAAAATCAGCCTACAATTCGACGTTACATAAATCAGTGTTCCGTAACAGGTGTGCCGCGGCACACTGGTGTTCCGTCATAAGGTGAAAGGTGTGACGCGAAAATTTATCTATTGTAAGAAATTAATTGTTGAATTTAAATAGTTTTAT
>NW_019749840.1:0-216 GCF_002891405.2 Cryptotermes secundus | reverse complement strand
ACTTCAACGCCTTATAACTTCTGTCATACTCTTCATGGTGTTGGAAATAGTATCTGTTATATACAACTGATTTATTGGGCCGTCACAACATAACAATCATAAAACTTCAAGGACAATGCCCGGGTACAGTTCACTACATGTTTCAGCCACTAGTGGCCATCATCAGGCAAATACACTTCAACAAACGTACACCACTGAACTGCAGCACGTAAAATC
>NW_019749839.1:0-216 GCF_002891405.2 Cryptotermes secundus | reverse complement strand
GCTAGCTTTGCGTTGCTATCTTGCTAGCTTGGCGTTGCTAGCATGTAAGCTTTATGTTGCTAGCTTGCTAGCTTGGCGTTGCTATTTTGCTAACTTCCCGTTGCTCGCTTGCTAGCTCTGCGATTTTAGCTTGCTAGGTTGCTAGATTTGCGTTGCTATCTTGCTATATCTTCGTTTCTATCTTACTAGATTTGCGTGGCTATCTTGCCAGCTGTG
>NW_019749838.1:0-216 GCF_002891405.2 Cryptotermes secundus | reverse complement strand
CCTTGCAGTAATTCGGCCATGAAGGGTAACAACGGGACCAACAGAGTATTGTACCATGATACTGCTGCACAAACCACCACAGAACCTCCCCGTGTTTCACTGTTGGAACCAAGCATTCAGGACTGTAGGCTTCCTTGTGTGTTCTCCGAATGTAAACTCTTCCTGATGTAAGGAACAGCGCGAAGGACGACTCATCTGGCCATATCACGCGCGCGT
>NW_019749837.1:0-216 GCF_002891405.2 Cryptotermes secundus | reverse complement strand
GCATATGCTATTGGCAATTCAGACATACTTACACAGGACTTGTCTCGACTAACTTCTTCTAAACAAGGTATGGTGTACCGTCCTTCCTTTTTGCACATAGACTTTGCCTTCTGTTTAATCATTTAAAGCACACTGATTACTACAGACCTTGCGTTCTTGTTTTTTCATTTACTATTTTTGAATAAAATAAATAGGGACTATTTGCCTAAGTAGCGT
>NW_019749836.1:0-216 GCF_002891405.2 Cryptotermes secundus | reverse complement strand
TCTTTGGACGAGGAGAGCCAGGATGCTTCCAATCATTTGATTGTCGCTTCAAGTGTGGTTCGTATGACCGAGCCCAAGTTTCGTCCAGAGTGACAGTCGTTCCAAGGAAGACGTCACCTTCCCTCTGGTACCAGTCCAACAAGCCCTGTGCAGTTGCATAATGTTGCCATTTTTGCACCCAATGTGCTGCAATTTTGCGGTATCCAAGAATATCGT
>NW_019749835.1:0-216 GCF_002891405.2 Cryptotermes secundus | reverse complement strand
CTATGGGCCTTCACGGCCTGTTACAGGGATAGCTTTACTTACTTCTTACTTAATTTACAGTTCTTAATGATAAAGTTTGATGGCAATTAAATTATTATTATTATTATACTATAAAAGTTGTTTTTGTATTTTGTTTCTATGTGTGTCGTTGTTTTATTTTATCTTTTTTACTCGTGCTGAGTTTGTAATTGCCTCTTAAGTTAGCACGCAAACAAA
>NW_019749834.1:0-216 GCF_002891405.2 Cryptotermes secundus | reverse complement strand
CAACCCTATGGGTCTCCATGGCCTGTTACAGGGATAGCTTTACTTCATCTTTACGAAGGAAATGGAAGACGCTGAATTGCACGGGTGATGCGTTGGAATTGGATTTTATTGCTGATATTTTCGGTTGGATTTTAATATTAACATCGGAAAGGTTGAATTTAACTAATACAGCGCAAACGTCAAATGGGGTCAACTAAATAATATTTGAAATTCAGT
>NW_019749833.1:0-216 GCF_002891405.2 Cryptotermes secundus | reverse complement strand
CAAAATGTACGTGCATTACTGCCACGTCAAGGTGATGTGATACAGTTACTCGATACATTCGTTCTGTGGGCTACAAACGACTGTAGACAGTGCATTCAATAGGTCGATGGACTTCTAACAAGTAGGTAGTACTGAGGCTTCAAACAGTAGACTGCATGTAAGGAATCGAACGGCGAAAGAAACAAATTCCAACCTCATTCACGCTCATCCCAGTTG
>NW_019749832.1:0-216 GCF_002891405.2 Cryptotermes secundus | reverse complement strand
GCGGGTCGTTGTCTAGCAATGGTCTATTTCGTCACAATATTATGGTAACCAAATGAAGGACGGTGAGATGGGCGAGGCATGTAACATACATAGGACGAGATAGGATAATCGGAAGACGTGAAAGAAAGAGACAACTTGAATGACATAAATGTAGATAGGAGGAGACCACCAACTGCCTCATATGCATTAATCATCCTGTTATCGGCGGCTTACAGT
>NW_019749831.1:0-216 GCF_002891405.2 Cryptotermes secundus | reverse complement strand
GCTAAAGGCGCGCGTGAGAGAGTGTAAATCCACCTTATCTACGGCCAGGTGGTATTCTCTTACTCCTCCTACAGGGAGAGGGCGATGGCTAATGCACATTTTGACATGGGTCATCCCGCAGTATTCTGTCGAATTGCCTCCACCTGTCCTACGGGGCAGGAAAGTGAGTGACTATCCCCTCGAAAGAGAAACGGGAGTCCGGGGCGAAACGGCAGT
>NW_019749830.1:0-216 GCF_002891405.2 Cryptotermes secundus | reverse complement strand
CTTGCTTGATTGTCGTTGCTAGCTGGCTAGCTTTGAGTTGATAGCCTGCTAGCTTTGAGTTACTAGCTTGCTAGATTGCTAGATTTTCGTTGCTATCTTGCTAGGTTTGCGTCTCTAGCTTGATAGCTTTCCGTTGCTAGCTTGCCAGCTTTGCCTTGCTAGGTTGCCATCTGTGCTTTGCTAGCTTACTAGCTTTGCGTTGCTAGCTTGCTAGCA
>NW_019749829.1:0-216 GCF_002891405.2 Cryptotermes secundus | reverse complement strand
TTAATGCAGTCACATATTACATACTGTGATGTGACGCCTGAAAGCCGGAATAGTGGACCCAGAATAGACGTTCATTGCTAGGCAGCGGCTCAGTAAACACGTTCCCGCGGAAACGAATACGCAAACAACGATGGAAGGATTGACAGGAAACGGTGTTTTATGTTGGGTCCACCCCGAAGTTATATAAACAGGATCCTAGGCCAACCGAGGGTCAGT
>NW_019749828.1:0-216 GCF_002891405.2 Cryptotermes secundus | reverse complement strand
ACGTTCCTAGCTTGGTAGCTTCGCGTTGCTAACTTGCTAGCTTTGTGTTGCTAGCTTTCCTAGGTGTGTTGCTAGCTTGGTAGCATTGCGTTGCTAGCTTGCAAGCTTTTCGTTCGAGCTTGCAAACTTTGCGTTGCTAGCTGGCTATTTTTCCTTCCAAGCTTGCTAACATTGCGTTGCTTGCTTGCTAGCTTTGATTTTCTAGCTTCCTATCTT
>NW_019749827.1:0-216 GCF_002891405.2 Cryptotermes secundus | reverse complement strand
GCGAACTTAATGTATAAATTTTGTGTATATTCTGACTGTTCCACCTACCGGCCGTCTTTCCGTCCCTTTTCGAGTCCTCGGGTCTCCCCATTTCCTGAGACTACAATATTAAAATTAGGCCAGTTAATAAACCTACAATGAGCTCGTGAAACAAAGAGTCAATCGATTCGAAAAATTTCATTCCTGTCTTATTTCAAGAAACTGCCACAGCCACCC
>NW_019749826.1:0-216 GCF_002891405.2 Cryptotermes secundus | reverse complement strand
GGTCCCTATCCTGAGCCATATCAATCCAATCCATACCATCCCACCCTATATGTTTTAAGATCCATTTTAATATTATGTACCCACCTACGTCTTGGTCTTCCCAGCGGTCTACTTCCTTCCGGCTTTCCCACCAATATTCAGTCTGAATTCCTCCTCTCCCCCAATCTCTTACGGACATAAATTGAAATTATTTGGAAACAAAGTGCCAAGGAAAAT
>NW_019749825.1:0-216 GCF_002891405.2 Cryptotermes secundus | reverse complement strand
GATTCTTATTACTGTCAGACAGTTGCGGGTTTCTTGATGTGGGGCCCTCTCTCTGACGAGAGGACAGGCCTGTCATTTACAATTGCTGCTGACCCTCGCCAGGGTAGTTATTTTAACGCCCGAGTTCCGTGGGACTCGTGATCGTATTTTACTGTCTCAGATTCGAGGTGTCCCTTTTCGTCACCTCCTACGACTCGTAGGTATTCGAGGTATTCG
>NW_019749824.1:0-216 GCF_002891405.2 Cryptotermes secundus | reverse complement strand
TGTAGTACAGACTTGTGCGAATAACTTAGCAATAAATGCAATCATTCAATCCAGAATACATTTATAAATCACGCACACCACCTAACACGTGACAGTATAAACTATATCGATAGCAAGTGAAATCAGTAAGGTAAACTGGCTGTACAAAGATTCATATGATGGAAATTTCTCTCATACCAATATTTAAAATGGAGAGTGGCATGGTTATCCGAAGGT
>NW_019749823.1:0-216 GCF_002891405.2 Cryptotermes secundus | reverse complement strand
GCTAGCTTTGCGTTGCTAACTTGCTAGCTTTCCTTTGCTAGCTTGATAAACATGCGTTGCTAACTAGCCAATTTGAGTTGCTAGATTGCCAGCTTTGCGTTTCTAGCATACCAGGTTGCGTTGCTAGCTTGCTAGCTTTCTTTTGGTAGCATGCTAGCTTTGCGTTGTTAGCTTGCTAGCCTAGCGTTGCTTGCTTGCTTGCTTTGCGTTTCTTGC
>NW_019749822.1:0-216 GCF_002891405.2 Cryptotermes secundus | reverse complement strand
TTATCATCCACGTTTTCCAGACTGATTCTGAGGCCCACCCAGCCTACTATCCAGTGGGTACCGGGTGCTCTTTCCCCGGACGTAAAGCTTTAGGGACGCGAAGCTGACCACTTACCTCCAACTAGAGCCGAGGTCAAGAAAATGTGAATCTATATATCCACTCCATTTTTATCTTCATGGCGTAGTGCTTAATTAGTTAAGCACAGGGACAACATT
>NW_019749821.1:0-216 GCF_002891405.2 Cryptotermes secundus | reverse complement strand
TCACTCATGGAACTGAGCCCTTCTTGAGAAGTCACCAATTGTGCAGTTAGTCAAGAATTTCCCAGATTATGGAACACGAAGGTTCATTCCCTTGTTCAAAAGAGCCCTTCACTGGCCTCTATCCTGAGCCAGATCAATCCAATCAATACTATCCTATCTCTCTAAGATCCTTTTTAATATTGTCCATCCACCTACGTCTTGGTCTTCCTAGTGGTA
>NW_019749820.1:0-216 GCF_002891405.2 Cryptotermes secundus | reverse complement strand
ATTCTTTATATTAACTTGTAATCGAAAACAATATTATTTTAAAATTATGTATAAATATTGAAATCGTTCAAAACCTCGTTATATTGGTTAAATTAAATTGACATCACTCAAATTTGGGTGAAAATTTCCTTATTATATGAGAAATCTTCAGAAATGTGTAAAGGATTACATTAAATAGGATTAAATCTTTCGCAAATTTTTTAACTTCTTTAGATG
>NW_019749819.1:0-216 GCF_002891405.2 Cryptotermes secundus | reverse complement strand
TCTACATAACTGGCTCCTGTGCGTTAAGGGCGGTCAGTTCTGGACTCGTGACACAGTCAAATTCTTAAAATAGGTATCTCATTTTTCAGATTTACGCCTTAAAAACGTTCAATTTTTCATAAAATGCTCGCTCATTCCCTATATTTGGAAAATAATGAATTAGCTGCACAAGTCAACGCGGGGTCGATCTAAATCTGCCACGTACAATCTAAATGT
>NW_019749818.1:0-216 GCF_002891405.2 Cryptotermes secundus | reverse complement strand
ATAGCCTGGACTGCCTGAGGCCTTGTACATATCGTATGTATAAGGTAACATGCTGTGGAGGCCCACTGAGTTGTGAGACGTTGAGGCTCTCACTCACAGATGGCGGTGAAGTTGTCAGCCTTACGCGCCGGCCGCACCTTTCCCCCAGGAAGATTCCTAGTACTCATTTCTGTTAGAGGCTGGGTAAACTCCAGGATTAGGTCAATTAAAAAATCC
>NW_019749817.1:0-216 GCF_002891405.2 Cryptotermes secundus | reverse complement strand
AGATGAATCCAGTCCACATCCTCTAATTTGTTAAGATCCACTTTAATATCATCCTATAATTTACACCTGGTTCTCCCAAGTGATTTCTACTCTTTGGATGTTTCCACTAAAATGTTGAATCTATTTCTTGTGTTTCCCATGAGTAACGCATGGTCAGACCATCTTATTCCTCTTGGTCTTCACCCAAATAATATATGGCCCAATAGTTTAAGATGT
>NW_019749816.1:0-216 GCF_002891405.2 Cryptotermes secundus | reverse complement strand
TGAAACCTGTCCACACCTGTTGTGCCTGTGAGCAGACATGCTGAGCTCCCTACCACAACAGTGTGTGCGCTATCTTATCGCTCATTCTCCGTCTTCAGGGGAATTCTGGGAACTTTTTGACTGCCCTATGTATACTATCACCCAGTAGATTCACTGGCATGCTCCGTTGCCTTAATATTGAGTTTCTCAGTCTCCTGCAAGTTGCGTTTCTGTTTC
>NW_019749815.1:0-216 GCF_002891405.2 Cryptotermes secundus | reverse complement strand
CGGTGGGAAGTCAGCGACTAACCGCTTGAGCTATGGCGCGGCCACGTAGCATATGTTTAATTACGACATCTTGCGTTAATGCTTTCATTATTGTTGGCATTCGGAAATCATTTGAAAATTTCAAAATACGGATATCTACGCAAATGTAACAGTTCTGTGAAATATACGTAGTTGATTCCATTCATCTCCATCTGTGCTTCTAAAGCCCTTTTTTTT
>NW_019749814.1:0-216 GCF_002891405.2 Cryptotermes secundus | reverse complement strand
GTCTAGAAAATGTGGAAGTCTAGACCTCTCACACCTCTATGGGCCTTCACGGTCTGTTTACAGAGACACTTTTACCTTTACTAGTACTGTCTGCTTGTCAAACCTGGCCTATTAATTGAACGTTAAACAAGATTTCCAAATGAAAGCTTTGAGGTTTTCACAGCGGTGCCCATGAAGAATACCGTCTTCTGGGATGTGGCGCTGTGTAGATCTTGT
>NW_019749813.1:0-216 GCF_002891405.2 Cryptotermes secundus | reverse complement strand
GATTAGACTAGTTTGGCTCAGGATAGGGACCGATGAACGGCTCTTGTGAACACGGTAATCAACCTCTGCGGTCCATTAAGATGTCATAAAATTCTTGAGTAGCTGAACGACTGGTAGCTTTTCAAGAAGGACTCATCTCCTCCATGGAGTCCAATGCATTTATTGTACTCCCTTATGTGTTTTCAAGTAATCTTCCTGTAAAGGTTCGGCCACACA
>NW_019749812.1:0-216 GCF_002891405.2 Cryptotermes secundus | reverse complement strand
AGATCAAAAATATTTTGCCCACACATCGTATGCATGCCTTTCCTATAATTCTCAGAATAAACACCGACTCGGAGATTGGTCTATGTAACGGGGATTCAGAGTGTTTCCTGTGAAGTACGAACTGAAGGTTTAAATACTATTTAGACAAACTTCAGACTTCAGTAAACTTGACGGCGGTCAAGCATGCGACCGTTCAAGTGACTAGACTGCCGTTGT
>NW_019749811.1:0-216 GCF_002891405.2 Cryptotermes secundus | reverse complement strand
GAAACTTCATTCCCCCAACATATAACGCTTCTAGGTTCTTCGACAAACAAGTTTGTGATCTTCAGATTAGAAGTTTTGAGGGATGGGCCATTTAGAAACTTGTATTTACGCTCTGTAACAGCTTTCCTTTGGGATTTCACATACATAAAATTGCACACAGACTGATCTTTATTTATTTTAATTACTGTTTATGCATGATAAGATGGGCATTGAATG
>NW_019749810.1:0-216 GCF_002891405.2 Cryptotermes secundus | reverse complement strand
AGGTGGAGCGCGCCCCTTCAATTTACACAAGACTGCTTTTCCAATTTGGAACCTTTTCAAGCTGAGGAATGTGTTAATTTGTTACTGCGGCCGAAAACGGACGTATTACACCAAACCTGATGATACATAAATATGGGGCACTGGAGGATTACGAACTGGCAGGGGAAAACCAACAGGCTCGGGAGAACACCTCTCTCCAGTGCCTTTTCCACCACA
>NW_019749809.1:0-216 GCF_002891405.2 Cryptotermes secundus | reverse complement strand
TATAATTTCCATGTTATAAACCCGTGAAGACTAGTGCAGATAGACGGAAGAGATTAGAGTGGAGTGATTGTACATTTTGTAAAGTAACAATACTATTATCATTAATTGCGGTTACGACCTGTGAATATCCAATAAATCCAGTTACCAATACAAACCCGCGTCCTAGTCACTGTGACATGTGATGATATTAATAATTCCTCTGTTCCAAATCTCCTT
>NW_019749808.1:0-216 GCF_002891405.2 Cryptotermes secundus | reverse complement strand
TGTATGTCCTCTGTATAAATTTATATAAGATTTCAAAGGTGTAAAGCTCTTTTTGAAACATCCTGTATTTTATAGTTAGTCACTAGACGTTTCCTGGTAACGAATCGTAGCAATGGAGATTCTTCAACTTCCGTGGTCATATTGTTGCCTTCTGGTTAACGCTCCACACTCTAATCTGAACTGAACCACTTTGCAAGGCTCGAATACCTTTTCCTT
>NW_019749807.1:0-216 GCF_002891405.2 Cryptotermes secundus | reverse complement strand
AGGGAAATTTACCGCAAAACACTTTAGAAATGTTTTTATTACTCATGGAATTTACAAAAACAATTATTCGAAACGAGATCTTGCATGTTCAGTGCACAACTCACAGCGCTGTGATGTCGTTCTGTGTATTGACTGTCAGGTTGAAATCTGAAGATTCCCGTTAATACGAGAGATTGTTTTAGGGTAACTGACTCTTGGGTCAGTCTGTAGTTCCTT
>NW_019749806.1:0-216 GCF_002891405.2 Cryptotermes secundus | reverse complement strand
GCTAGCTTTGCGTTTCTAGCTTTCTAGCTTTGCGTTGCTAGATTGCTAGCTTTCGGTTGCTAGATTTCAAGCATTGCATTGCTAGTTTTCTACCTTTGCTTTGCTATCTTGCTAGTTTGGCGTTGCTTGCTTGCGTGCTAGCCTGATTTAGCGTTTCTTGCTTGCTATCTCTGCATTGCTAGCTTGCTAGTTTTGCGTTGCTAGCTTGCTAGCTTT
>NW_019749805.1:0-216 GCF_002891405.2 Cryptotermes secundus | reverse complement strand
CCTTGAGTCACGAGGTGGGAACGTTACCCCTAGACTATGGAGGCCTCTTGGCCGCGCGGTCTAAGTCGTGAACTATTTTCGCTCACTCAAACATTGGGATCATGGATTCGAATCCAACTCAAGGTATGGATGTCTGTGTTTTTGTTGTTCTGTGTGTAGATAGTGACTTTGCGACGAGCTGATCCCCCGTCCAATGAGTCCTACCGATTGTACGTA
>NW_019749804.1:0-216 GCF_002891405.2 Cryptotermes secundus | reverse complement strand
ACTCCTGTCAGATTTACCCAGCTATTTCAACATATAAGACTTAGATCTCTCCAAGCCAGCAACTATACAGAAACTTGAAACAGGAGATGATTGGCTCCTTGCCTATCCTTACCTACTCACCATTCATGATCAACTACCCATCTCGCTTTATATTCAGGAGGTCCTTGACAAAAACCTCAGCCTGGAGAACAGATATACTGACTCAATTTTTCAGTT
>NW_019749803.1:0-216 GCF_002891405.2 Cryptotermes secundus | reverse complement strand
CCATATTAGTAATTATATTAATATAAATTCCGTTACCAATTTCTAAGTCTCGCTGTGTTACTAAAGTACGTAGGTCATTTCAGAAATAATGAACACAATGTTTTGTTTACGATCACGTTTATCTTTTTTTAATATCTCTTTACGGTCCTTCAATATAGTCCCCCTGCTTTACAATGACCGAGTCCCAACGTGTGGGAAGCTTTACTATTCCATCCA
>NW_019749802.1:0-216 GCF_002891405.2 Cryptotermes secundus | reverse complement strand
TTCTTCTGACCGAGAATGTTAATGGTTTCCTATAGTTTTTCCAGGCAAATCTTCCCTCTGTTAAGCCGCACGAGCTTTCTTCAAAATCCCTTCTAATTCATCATTCATCACCCTTCTACCATTCAGCTATTCCAGATGGTGATAACATTGTAAAGGAAACAACATGTAAAGAAGGTACAGGACCGTGCCATAGCTTAGGCGGTTAGTCGTCAGCTT
>NW_019749801.1:0-216 GCF_002891405.2 Cryptotermes secundus | reverse complement strand
TGTGTGTGTGTGTGTGTGTGTGTGGGTGTGCGCGCTTGAGTGCATGCATGTAATAAATGTTGATGAAGTTCTTAGGTTCTCGCAGCTGTGGCTGTGAAGTAGTCTTTCTATCTTTTTGGATATAACGCCCATGCATCCCGTTAAAAATCAGCCACAGCTTCGAAGGAATATGTCGCCTCCATTTTTAAAGTCGAGCAGTCCCTGCTTTCTGCTTGC
>NW_019749800.1:0-216 GCF_002891405.2 Cryptotermes secundus | reverse complement strand
CACTATTAAAGCCGTTGCCTTGGAACGGCTGGGTAAGCCACAGCAGGCTGGAAGAGCTTAGGTGGTTCTGTGATGATCTGTGAATTGTGGAGATTAGTGAACAAATCAACAAACAAACAAGAATGTAACTAGATATATCAAAGGTAAAGGTATCCTTGTAAGAAGCCGTTAAGACCCATAGGGTTGTGAGACGTCGAGGCTCTCACATTTTCTAGA
>NW_019749799.1:0-216 GCF_002891405.2 Cryptotermes secundus | reverse complement strand
GAGTCTTCGTTATTGATGGACAACATGGCCGCCGAGACTTTATTTTCACTGTGGAAAACAGGTATTGTATATACAAAAAAGGGGTAGGCAATGTCCATCCGGTCTTCTATAGCACATTCTTATAAACATCTTATTCTATTACAGCGGTCTTCCCGCGATTCTTGACATGAATCTTAAATTAAATCTGGGCGTATCCTATTAACCTGTACAATTACT
>NW_019749798.1:0-216 GCF_002891405.2 Cryptotermes secundus | reverse complement strand
GCTAGATTCGCTTTGCTAGCTTGCCAGCTTTGCGTTACTAGCTTGTTTGATTTGCGTTGCTAGATGTTAGCTTTGTGTTGCTAGCTTGCGAGTTTGCTAGATTTGCTTTGCCAGCTTTCTTGATTTGCTTTGCTAGCTTGGTAGCATTGCTTTGCTAGTTTGCTAGTTTTCCGTTGCTAGCTTGGTAGCTTGGCGTTTCTAGCTTGCTAGCTCTGC
>NW_019749797.1:0-216 GCF_002891405.2 Cryptotermes secundus | reverse complement strand
TTTGAATAGGTGGAAGAATTCCTTCTTTCAGCTATTGAATGTACATAGGAGCTATAATGTTAGGTGGATAGAAATACATACAGCTGAACTCCTGGTACCTGAGCAGAATGCTTTTGAAGCTGAAATTGCTATTGCAAAGCTGAGAAAATATACATTGCCAGGTAGTGCTCAACTTCCAGAAGAACTGATTCAGGGGGGATGAAACATTATGGTCTT
>NW_019749796.1:0-216 GCF_002891405.2 Cryptotermes secundus | reverse complement strand
GAGGAACCCTGAAGTGAACCACTTCCATGTGAATTGAACTTCATTTGCCCCATACTGAATTATAAATTCCAGTCATCCACCTCCATGAGTAACTCAGTTTCCCTTTCAGTTCCATTATAACTGCAATAGGGCCATATCACCTCCTGATTGGCTGCATGTATAGTATATTGTGTAGCCGGTCACGGTAGCCAAGCGGTCTAAGGCGTGCACTGTCTT
>NW_019749795.1:0-216 GCF_002891405.2 Cryptotermes secundus | reverse complement strand
CTAAAGTCTAATCCTAGATGGTTTTTAGATATTTGTTTTTAAAAAACAAATCAATAACATAACCTTTTAAAAATGAATCAAAGGCCCAAACTATTAAAAACAAAACCAGACCTTAACCTTGTTGACTTTTTGAAGCAAAATTCTAAGGTTAGACTTTGGCTCTTATATTTGGCAGTACTGACATTGTGGACATCATGAGACAGTATCTGTATTCTT
>NW_019749794.1:0-216 GCF_002891405.2 Cryptotermes secundus | reverse complement strand
TCGACAACGCGACTTTCCGGCTTGTAGAATTCCTAATTTGAGATATTATCACACCATTTTCTTGAGCGACTGAGGAATTCTATGAAAGTCCTGAATATAGCCAGTGTCCTATCCGGCATTAAACCAATAGGAGTCGGAATGGTAACCAAGTTGCCCTCTTAAATAATCATTCCTTATTCTTATTCTCTTCCTCAATTCCTGTTGCTCCCTCTTGGA
>NW_019749793.1:0-216 GCF_002891405.2 Cryptotermes secundus | reverse complement strand
AACTCTGACCACTAGACCACAGAAGCGGTCTAACATACTAGCTTACGACTAACATACTAGAATTATGTAGAAAAATGGATGCCAGTCAAATGTTCTTGTGCCCATGTAATAGTCAAAATCAGAGCTGTCTTCTAGTAATTAGACCTTACAAAGCATAGAATTTATTATTTCAGTTCCTGGCTACAGATCCAGAGGTCCGGGTTCGATTCCCCGCGC
>NW_019749792.1:0-216 GCF_002891405.2 Cryptotermes secundus | reverse complement strand
TGGAATGAAAATAGAGCCGGGATGGTTTTCCCCTTTTAATTCATACTGCCATAGAAGTAACGGGATGCTTTTAAGCCATTCAGAAAAGAACCAGGATGCCATCCTGCCCCACCTCAAGCCCTGCCTGTAGGTTATTAATAAACTGAATTACCAATCCAAACCACGTCTTTAGCTACTGTGACAATATGAAAAGAACTATATAGTAATAACCAAATC
>NW_019749791.1:0-216 GCF_002891405.2 Cryptotermes secundus | reverse complement strand
TTTCCGTTTCTAGCTTGCTAGCTTGCTAGATATGCGTTGCTAACTGGCTAGCTTTGCGTTGCTAGCTTGCCATCTTTGAGTTGCTTGCTTGCCACGTTTGCGTTTCTAACTTGCCAGCTTTGCGTTTCTAGCTTGCCAGGTTTGCGTTGCCAGCTTGACAACTTTGCGTTTCTAGCTTTCCGTTTCTGGCTTGCTAACTTGCAAGATATGCGTTGC
>NW_019749790.1:0-216 GCF_002891405.2 Cryptotermes secundus | reverse complement strand
GAAAGGTATGAAATTAATTCTGTGTGGTGACTGGAATATAAACTTCTTGCAAGATAACGCACAGCTTACTGCATTACTGACTCTTTTAGAAACTTATAACTTGATAAATACAGTTACATCTCCGACACGGGCACGTGGTAGTATAGTGGTTGAGGGGCTATGCTACAAGCTGGAAGGTTACGGGTTCAAGTCCCGATGAGGTCATTGGATTTTTTC
>NW_019749789.1:0-216 GCF_002891405.2 Cryptotermes secundus | reverse complement strand
TTCAAAATTCAATTAAAACACCTTAATTTAATATAGAATTATTCTACATTTCTTTAATATTTCCAAAAATTATTTAAATCATCAAAAAGACTGCTAGAATTTTCAAAATTAGTGTAAAAATTTTCACAACGTAATTGATTTCATTTATAATATTTTGAAATCGACAAAAATATTTTGGTTAAAATTAAATGAATTAGGTTGAAGAATGTCAACATT
>NW_019749788.1:0-216 GCF_002891405.2 Cryptotermes secundus | reverse complement strand
GGGAACTACCCCCTGACATATAGTCATAGCTCCCTCTTGACAACTTCTCATATAGTCTACAGGTAGTAACGTATTACATTCTTATGATTCTTATTTTAAGGGGCGTTGGTATCAAGGCTACTAACTACTGCCCGTGTGGCAGGTGCCTCTCCCTGTCCATTCCTAGTACCCCCCCCTTAAGCATTCGGCTGCTGTTGCAACTCTCATTTTGGGTAG
>NW_019749787.1:0-216 GCF_002891405.2 Cryptotermes secundus | reverse complement strand
GATTTGCGTTGCTAAATTGCTAGCTTTGCGTTGCTAGCTTGCCAGTTTTTCCTTGCTAGCTTGAAAATTTGCTTTGCTAGCTTGCCTTCTTTGCTTTGCTACCTGGTTAGGTTTGCGTGGCTAGCTTGCTAGCTATGCTTAGCTACCTTGTTAGCTTTCAGTTGCTAGCTTGCTAACTTTGCTTTGCTTGATGGCTTGCTTTGCGTTTCTTGGTTG
>NW_019749786.1:0-216 GCF_002891405.2 Cryptotermes secundus | reverse complement strand
TGACCGGGTACAAGGCCACAAATTTAGAGAAGCCATCTAACACAAGGATGGCTACATCCCCCGCCGACTCCGGACTATCGGTCCACGAAATCGATGAAGATACGCTCCATGGGTTTGGTGACCACTTCGCTATGATGAAGACCAACCTGGGCATTTCGGGAAGGTTTTGCCTTTTGGCAAGGCTGACAACTGCGGACATATTTCGAAACTTCCGAC
>NW_019749785.1:0-216 GCF_002891405.2 Cryptotermes secundus | reverse complement strand
CTCCGACAAGCGGCGGTCGCTTGATCGGTATAGTTCGATTGCGGAGGAGCCACGGAGTTTGTTTTGTTTGTTTGTCGCTCCAGTTTAAACTGCAAATATGTCTTCTGGGATGTGACACCGTGTGGTCTGCTTTTATATGCAGGGCTCAAGAGTAATCCGAGGATGGAAGGATGTGGTACGGCTACAGGGAGAGGAACGGTTGGAGTACGCCTCATT
>NW_019749784.1:0-216 GCF_002891405.2 Cryptotermes secundus | reverse complement strand
CGTTGATAGCTTTCTAGCTTTGAGTTGCTAGCTTACTAGCTTTACTTTGCATGCTTGCTTGCTTGCTTTGCCTTTCTTGCTTCCTATCTTTGCCTTGCTACCTTGCTATTTTCGCGTTGCTAGCTTGCTAGGTTTGCGTTGCTAGTTTTCTAGCTTTTCGTTGCAAGCTTTCTAGCTTTGCGTGGCTAGATTACTAGCCTTGCGTGGCTAGCTTGA
>NW_019749783.1:0-216 GCF_002891405.2 Cryptotermes secundus | reverse complement strand
ATGAATAATTATTTGGAAAGGATTAGGAAGGAAGCAGACTTTTCTATGATCGAGGTACTATCATAGCATTTGCCTGTAAGGAGTGAGAAAAATATGAAACACTTCAGTACGGACAGCTGGTGTCCAGGTCGAGATTCGAAGCCAACACCTCCAACATACAGGTTTAAAGCATTACAGCTGCACGAGTCTGCTCCGTCTGTTCTTTTTTCATTCTTA
>NW_019749782.1:0-216 GCF_002891405.2 Cryptotermes secundus | reverse complement strand
AGGGTGCTACTACAAACTCGTGGGCGTAGATTCTGTCTCCTATCACAAATTCTAATTTCCTGGAAACTTCAATTTCTAATTCTTCTCCGGTTATACTCCTAACCGCGTCTCCAATTCACTGCGTGGGCGCATCCCCCACGTAGGGTTGGACTAAATTCACGTCCGCTCCTGTATCAATGATGAATTCAATAGCTTTGCGTTGCAAGCTTGTCAGCT
>NW_019749781.1:0-216 GCF_002891405.2 Cryptotermes secundus | reverse complement strand
GGATAATATTAAGTTGTAAGAATACATACGTGTACATGCAGTGAACAACCCCAGTAACTGTGTAACAGTTTCCTAACGTGGGTATGGACGGGCTGGAAATCGGTGTTTTCTGCGTGGTCTGAGCCAATGGCTGTGCGCACACAGAGGGGCAGTGCTTTCTGCATGGTCCATGCTGAGGTGTTATAAGCAGGAAAATTAGTGAGAGTTAATGAAATT
>NW_019749780.1:0-216 GCF_002891405.2 Cryptotermes secundus | reverse complement strand
TCACAGATTCCTCCAATTTCACAACAAACTAACAGAAGGGCCGAGTAACGCTATACAAACTTCGAAGTAGATAAAATATTTGCTCGTGTTTTCCTGCTAACGCGACAAGAAATTTCCTGCGTGTCTCGAATTTGGCTAAGACGTTTATTGGACAATATTTTCTACACTCCTAAGTACAATTATCATCCACTTACAACGCCGTTAGACGTTATAATT
>NW_019749779.1:0-216 GCF_002891405.2 Cryptotermes secundus | reverse complement strand
ATCCATTTTAATAATTCGATACTGACATCTGCAATTCGTAAAAATCGCCTGATAACAATCTTGAGAGATCGCAACGTGTAAGGGGATGAGAATAAAATATTGTAACTTGAAAATTATACATTTTAAATCGGTTATAAGTAATTACTGTGTTGACGTCCCCGAAGTGTACCGGGGATACCAATATTGTCCCTTACACCATGAAATTTATCGGCTTTC
>NW_019749778.1:0-216 GCF_002891405.2 Cryptotermes secundus | reverse complement strand
GTTGATCAGAAGATCACGGGCAATTAGACATCACAGAAAAATAATTTAAAAAAAATAATCCCTTATTTACACTTAAACACGAGTTATTAAAAAATATTTGTACGTTTACACACTGCAATTGCCACAGAAACACACCCAGCTGAAGGACATTGGCTAGAGGAGCAAGTAAACACGGTGAAGTTACGAATATGCCGCGCAGGAACGCGACTGTCGATT
>NW_019749777.1:0-216 GCF_002891405.2 Cryptotermes secundus | reverse complement strand
GATTCACATTTTCTTGACCTCGGTATTAGCTGGAAGTGAGTGTTCAGCTTCACGCCCCGGCCGCTTTACTTCCAGGGAAAGAACCTCTGGTACCCATTGGGTAGGAAGTAGGGTGGACCCCAGAGCCAGTTTGGACGACATGGAGAATAGAACATTCTTGACCCTACCGAGACTCGAACTCCGACCCCTCAGTCGTCCAGCCTGTAGCTAGTCGCT
>NW_019749776.1:0-216 GCF_002891405.2 Cryptotermes secundus | reverse complement strand
ATAAAGTTACTTTTAGTTATATTGAAGGAGTCTTCTAATTTCGCCTTCAAAACATGAATGTGTGAAATTCGTCTATGATAAAGAAATTTTTAATTTTACAGAATTCCAGATCCGTATGTAAAGAATTTTTTTATGTGTACATAAGTGTAACTGAAATTACTGCTGGAAATAATATGAAATAAGGAAGAATTATCGGGCCAGTGGAAGGAGTCTATT
>NW_019749775.1:0-216 GCF_002891405.2 Cryptotermes secundus | reverse complement strand
GTGTTTGAAAATTTTTTCATAAGTTGAAAGGGGAGTAATCCTTGTCTGAAACTTAAGTGAAGGGGTGTCATAACCTGTGCAACGTTACAGAAAAAAATTCCTGTGTGTTCAGTGACCTCTCCCAGTATCCGATTCCTGGGAACTGTCATTCATGGATTGCAAAATTTATACTATTCTTTCTGGTACCAGTAATATAGCTACTATATATCTGTAAAT
>NW_019749774.1:0-215 GCF_002891405.2 Cryptotermes secundus | reverse complement strand
GGTCGAGATAGCCGATTAATAATATTCACACTATGATAAGGTAAGTCAAAGCTATCCCTGTAAAGGGCCTTGGAGGCCTATAGGGTTGCGAGACGTCGAGGCTCCCACATTTTCTAGAAAATTGGCTCACCGATGGCGGTGAGGTTGTCAGCCATTTACCCCCCAGAAAGATTCCTGGTACTCATTCTTGTTAGAGGCTGAGTCGACCCCAGGGC
>NW_019749773.1:0-216 GCF_002891405.2 Cryptotermes secundus | reverse complement strand
CTGTATGCGCTGCCCCAATTACCACCTCAAAGTATCCTCCAACAAGATGGGGAACCTCCACATTTCTGCCACTGTGTTAGGAATCGCCTGGACAGAGAGATGGCTGGGATATGAATAGGAAGACGTGGACCAATCGCTTGGCCTCCTATGTCGCCATAATGAACTCCAGTAGATGTTTTCTTGTGGGGTTATGTGAAGAACATTGTCTACCAGGTT
>NW_019749772.1:0-216 GCF_002891405.2 Cryptotermes secundus | reverse complement strand
AACAGGGTAGACTGGAACCCCGGCCAAAATCATAATTAACCAATCAAAAATCAGATGGGCACTAAATACCTTTGGACCATTAAATCAGCGGGAGCAGACGGAATTTCATCTGCACTTTGCAGCATGGGGCAGAATTCTTAGTTCCACACCTATGCCACATACATATATAGGGCCTGCATGGCATATGGTTTTATCCCCATGGCCTGGAGGCAAGTT
>NW_019749771.1:0-216 GCF_002891405.2 Cryptotermes secundus | reverse complement strand
CATGTATATTTACATGAGGAACACAGTGACCACCAGTTTCCACAAATTACTTCATGTGATTTTCTTCCATGTGTTGTATCCCTATATCAACACACTGCAGCTGTATTCTACAACGAAACATGTAAAAGTAGAAGTAAAGTTGTGCTTAACTACTCGTATTTAAGCACTACACCATGAAGGCGTATGTAAGAGTGGATGTGGTGCAATCAAAAAGTT
>NW_019749770.1:0-216 GCF_002891405.2 Cryptotermes secundus | reverse complement strand
TAAAATTTTTATCTCTAAATAAGGAGTTCCTTTAAATTTCTGATAATAACTAATTTTTTTATGAATTTTAATAAAATTTTCGGTCATTGTAAGTTAGTTAAAAGAATTTAAACAAATTTTGAAAGAATGGAACCAAGATTAAGAAATTTTTTCCGAAAAAATTCTTTGACAATTTCACGTTATATAGGGATTTACACGCAATACGTGAAAGATTTG
>NW_019749769.1:0-216 GCF_002891405.2 Cryptotermes secundus | reverse complement strand
TACCTAAGAAACTGAGGAATATAATTTGTGTTGGCAACACTGAAAGCACTTCAGTTGGCAAGGCTGTGTGTTCTTGTGTTTGTTTACACTCTGTAGCGCTTGTGTCATTGGATTAGTGACTGTGTTAAGTGACAATATGGTTAGTCGCCGGCTTCCCATCATGATGGCCTCGGTTCGAGCCCGGGTCTGGCCAAGTGGGATTTGTGGTGGACAAAG
>NW_019749768.1:0-216 GCF_002891405.2 Cryptotermes secundus | reverse complement strand
CTATCTTGCTAGTTTGCTTTGCTTCTTACTAGCTTTGAGTTGCTAGCTTGATAACTTTGCTTTGCTAGCATGCTAGCATGCTAAATTTGCGTTGCTAGCTTGCTAGATATTCGTTGATATTCTGTTAGCTTTGCGTTGCCTACTAGAATGCTTTGAATTGCTAGCTTGCTTTGTTTGGGTTGCTAGCTTGCTAGATTTGCTTTGCTAGCATGCTAC
>NW_019749767.1:0-216 GCF_002891405.2 Cryptotermes secundus | reverse complement strand
TACAGGAGCTGGGATAGCGCAGTCAGTATAGACTGGCTACGGGCTGGACGGCCGAGGGGTGGGATTTCGAGTCCCGGCGGGGTCAAGAATTTTCTCTTCTCCTCGTCGTTCAGACCAGTTCTGGGGCCTACCCAGCCTCCTATCCAATGGGTACAGGGGGCTCTTTCCCCGGTGGTAAAGCGACCGTAGCGTGAAGCTGATCACTCACCTCCAAGT
>NW_019749766.1:0-216 GCF_002891405.2 Cryptotermes secundus | reverse complement strand
GATTTGAGGTTCTCACAGTGGTAGTTATGAAGAGTTATGTTTTCTCAGATACATCACCGTGGAGTCCGTTGGATATCCACCCGACGTTCCGGAGAAATATATTGCCATCATTCAGGGTTAAAAAGTGAACGAAGGAAGTAACCAACATGAAGACAGGAGCAAGCAAAAATCTGATACACGGTTTTACACCCCAGAATATAGAACTTTTCATTCTTT
>NW_019749765.1:0-216 GCF_002891405.2 Cryptotermes secundus | reverse complement strand
ACCACATACTTTCATCTAATTACAATGTCTAAGAGGCATAAAGCCATTCTTCCATGTCCTTTATACGCCTTCATAACGTGGCACACAGGCACAGGGGTACATATGACCTACGGGTCAATTTAAACCTATTTTACGGAAGGAAATACAGGACCATTTTGCATGCAACAAATCTCTCAGGCCTCTCCTTCATTTATTCTTTACTCTTTCAATAAATTT
>NW_019749764.1:0-216 GCF_002891405.2 Cryptotermes secundus | reverse complement strand
AGAAAAATTGCCGATGAATGCCGTGCGTTTAATGAAGAATGGGGCGTAAAATATTTTTTCATACAATCACATTCAAAGGATAAAGCTGTATGTCTGATATGTAAAGATACCGTTGCTGTGTTGAAAGAATACAATATACCTCGTCACTATGACACGAAGCATGCTTCGTGTTCATAATTTAAAGAAAAGCAGCGTTCAGATAAATTTGAATCATTA
>NW_019749763.1:0-216 GCF_002891405.2 Cryptotermes secundus | reverse complement strand
GCATTCTCGGGTCTGAGTCCTGCGGGACACAGGATCAGATCATACTGTCTTACGTTCAAGACTCCCCCATCCGCCAGGAACAAGGTGGCTCGCTTATTCCTCCTAGCACTGGGTTCCTTTGCATCTACGTTTGTCCCATTGTTCCTCGTGATGTATCCTGGAGACGGACCACATAGAAAACACCATTTCTTACAGCTAGAGAGAGAGAGAGAGAGA
>NW_019749762.1:0-216 GCF_002891405.2 Cryptotermes secundus | reverse complement strand
TCACACCGGGACGTCCACTCTTCTTTTCTGGGCACAAGCAACATGCAGCCACGAATTTCTTGTGCCAGTGATAAATTGCTCTTCCTGTTCGGTGGGTTCTTACCATACTTGGTCCTAAAGTTTCGTTGCATATGTGTAGCACACTTGTTTTTGTCGAATTCTAACACACATAAAGCCTTCTCGGCACCTGAAGTCGCCATGTTTGCAACTAACGCT
>NW_019749761.1:0-216 GCF_002891405.2 Cryptotermes secundus | reverse complement strand
AGACGGTCACCGAAAAACTCGCGCAAGAACTGCATGGTTTCACTATATGTGTGACATATGGCACCGTCTTGCTGCAACCAATACTCATGTTCATCAACTTCAAGAAGTGCAATAAACTGTAATGATGTCTTGGATCCACTGGACTGTTCACTGTTGTTTAAAAAAAAATGCGCCCACTATTCGACGACGCGATACAGCACACCACACTCCAATTTT
>NW_019749760.1:0-215 GCF_002891405.2 Cryptotermes secundus | reverse complement strand
GCAAAGCTAGCAAGCTAGCAACGCAAATCTAGCAAGCTATAAAGGCAAAGCTAGCAAGTAAGAAAAGCAAAAGCAGACAAGTAAGCAAGCAAGCAACGCAAAATTTCAAGGTTGCAACGCAAAGCTATCAAACTAGCAACGCAAAGCTAGCAAGCTAGAAACGGGAAGCTAACAATCTATCAACGCAAAGCTAGCAAGCTAGCAACCCATAGCTA
>NW_019749759.1:0-215 GCF_002891405.2 Cryptotermes secundus | reverse complement strand
CCTGTCGTCTTGACAGATTACTGATGATGATGATGATGATGAGACCATCATCAGACATGGATTCAACCCCAGGGTCTTCAGAGTACAAAACAGGAGAGAAACCGTGTTCGGTGTTACGAGTTGATTCCCATGTTTTCTGGAAAGACGTGACTCACCGACGAAACAGTAAATACACTGAAGAAAGCAGTCTTCTGGGATTTGGCACCGTGTATATG
>NW_019749758.1:0-216 GCF_002891405.2 Cryptotermes secundus | reverse complement strand
ATTATTAACGACGTCCAGTGAGATTGATAAATGTTGTGTTTTTTTAATCTTTCATCCTTTACATCCTTTACAGCGACAATTTTCAGAAGGACATACCGATACATAACTGAAAATACTATTACAATGTCATTGATCATTATCAGTGTTTACAGAAATTACTATTTCTATGTCATAGATATAAAATATCATTCTGTAAAAATTACTAGGTTGTGGATG
>NW_019749757.1:0-216 GCF_002891405.2 Cryptotermes secundus | reverse complement strand
CTTATAAGAAACGTGGGTGATCAAAATCACACCAACACAAGTTTCCAAAGGATGAGTGGTGGTTCAGAGGGCCTCAACGTCCGCATTGGTAATGATTGCAAAAGCATAACGTATCATACTGCATCAGCTAACGGAGGTTTCCTTCCGGAAGGTAAACTGTTTTTTTCTCTGTGGAACTCGAAGCGTAACACTGATTACCACGAACGCCCAATTTTT
>NW_019749756.1:0-216 GCF_002891405.2 Cryptotermes secundus | reverse complement strand
AACAGCACATAAGCTCTGTTCTGATAGTTCAGTTACAGAAAAGAGAACTTGACATAACCTCAATTCAGTCAGTAATTCTGAAAGCTTACGTGGCGATTCTATTCTTTCACAACTGTAATCCTCAGATGGGGGCACGCGGTAGAGTATTTGGTTCAGGAACTGTGCTACAACCCGGAAGGTCGCTGGATCCATTCCCGGTGAGATCATTGAATTTTT
>NW_019749755.1:0-216 GCF_002891405.2 Cryptotermes secundus | reverse complement strand
ATATTATTAATATTACATGAAATCGAGAAAGAATTTTCATTTAAATTCATGTAAATTAGTTTGAATTTGTTATAACTTAGTTTAAAATTCCTTAAATTAAATTAATATCACGTAAAATGTAATTAAAATTCATTATTAATAATATAGATTGCGTCAAATTTTAAATAGAATTTCATTTATTTTTGTGAAATCTTTCAAATATATATTTAATTTTTT
>NW_019749754.1:0-215 GCF_002891405.2 Cryptotermes secundus | reverse complement strand
CAACCTGGTAACTATGCAAGGCGAGTCAACAGCGGTGACGTAACATGAAGACGTGGCACTCATTACGCAACCGGCAAGCACTGCATCTTTATAAGTGAGCTGCACAGCAGGTACCAGGCAGATATAATGTGGCTACCAGCGGGTTCTACTGTAGCAGCCGCCTAACACCATTGTACTGTGACATCCGCCGAGTTGTAAAGTAACCGTCAGCCGAC
>NW_019749753.1:0-216 GCF_002891405.2 Cryptotermes secundus | reverse complement strand
CCTACAGTGTCTTCAACAGCCGTTTCCTGTTAACGGATGTTAACAGTGGAGATTATTTAGCTTCCTGCGCTCAGTCCTTCCTGTCCGGCGAATATCCCACAACGTGACTTTCTCAATCCCTACTCAGGGTCACAGTTACTTTACGTGGCGGTATACGGCCAATAAGTTCGTCTTGGTGCAAAGGCCTTTTAGACTCACGACCTCTACTTTTTTTTT
>NW_019749752.1:0-215 GCF_002891405.2 Cryptotermes secundus | reverse complement strand
GTTTTTCTAGATCTTACATATTCGGTAGGACTCCTTGGGCGGGTAGTCAGCAAGACCTACCCACCATTTATTTCGCCTTCTCTTCGTTGGAGGATAGAAGTTGGTTCGATTAGTGATGGGATATTCAAAGGAATTGTTAAACTGCGGACGCTTCTATTGTCTTAATTTACTTTCTCCTTTTATTTGTTTTGATATGTTGTAACTACGCTCTCAGT
>NW_019749751.1:0-216 GCF_002891405.2 Cryptotermes secundus | reverse complement strand
TAGCAGCACAGTC
Source organism: Cryptotermes secundus (assembly GCF_002891405.2). Classification (NCBI taxonomy): domain Eukaryota; kingdom Metazoa; phylum Arthropoda; class Insecta; order Blattodea; family Kalotermitidae; genus Cryptotermes; species Cryptotermes secundus. Next base: position 203 of record NW_019749751.1, on the reverse strand, counting down.
CAGCTTCATGACTGTCTAGGTAGCAGACACGCATGCCCATGTTGAGAGGTTGGTTTCAGTAGCCAAAATGGGGAACTGTGCTTGAGGAGTGAGCTATTGAAGAACAGCGTTCTTTAGTGCCATTTTTGGAGGCAGAAGAACTCAATGCAAGGGATATTCATAAATAAATATTTCCTGTTTACTGTGGGAAATGTTTTTTTTTT
>NW_019749750.1:0-215 GCF_002891405.2 Cryptotermes secundus | reverse complement strand
AAAAAAAAAAAGGCAAAGTTGTGTCTGTACTTAACCCATTAAACACTACGCCATGAAGGCGTATGCTGGAATGGATGTATAAATCCACGTTTTCTTGACGTCGGCGCACTAGTTGGATGTGAGTGGTCAGTTTCACACCCCGGCCGCTTTACTCCTGGGGAAAGAGCCCTCGGTACCCACTGGATAGGAGGTTGGGTGGGCCTCAGAGCCGGTCT
>NW_019749749.1:0-215 GCF_002891405.2 Cryptotermes secundus | reverse complement strand
AAACTAAAACTGTTCACAGTCTCTCTTTTATTTAAAATGTTATTAAATTCACATCAATTTCTACATGTTTCGGCCCTACTTGGCCATCTTCAGGAAATTGTTCACTTATTGAAACTGTCGCACTGCACTAGATCTTAAGTGAATGTATTCCATGTTATTGCATATCGTCCATACTAAAATGTGTCTGAGAATAAGAAATTCTTTCTTAGTTCCGC
>NW_019749748.1:0-215 GCF_002891405.2 Cryptotermes secundus | reverse complement strand
GCAAGCTTGCAAAGCAAAGCTAGCAAGCTAGCTACTAAAACTAGCAAGAAAGAAACGCAAAACAAGCAAGCAAGCAAGCAACCCATAGCAAGCAAGCTAGCAACGACGAGCTAGCAAGCTAGCAACGACGAGCTAGCAAGCTTGCAACGAAAGCTTGCAAGCAATAAATCCAAAGCAAGCAAGCTAGCAACGGAAAGCTAGCCAGCTAGCAACGC
>NW_019749747.1:0-215 GCF_002891405.2 Cryptotermes secundus | reverse complement strand
CTGCCGTTTCGCCCCGGACTCCCGTTTCTCTTTCGAGGGGATAGCCACTCTCTTTCCTGCCCCTTAGGACAGGTGGAGGCAATTCGACAGAATACTGCGGGAAGACCCTCGTCAAAATGTGCGTTAGCCATCGCCCTCTCCCTGTAGGAGGATTGAGAGAACACCACCTAGCCGTAGATAAGGTGGATTTACACTCTCTCACGCGCGCCTTTAGC
>NW_019749746.1:0-215 GCF_002891405.2 Cryptotermes secundus | reverse complement strand
GGTCTTCCAAGTGTTCTCTTTCCTTCTGGCTTTCACACCATTATCCTATAAGCATCGGGGGGAAAAGCGGCCGAGGTGTATAGCTTAAAATACGCCTTCGCCTAAGGCCGAGATTAAAAAAGCGTGTAACTAGATTAGCAGTCGTTCATACATCACGGCGTGGTGCTTATTTAAGCACAGGAGCAACACTACCATCTGACTGCAGGCGCTTTATC
>NW_019749745.1:0-215 GCF_002891405.2 Cryptotermes secundus | reverse complement strand
GCAAGCAAGCAACCCAAAGCTGGAAAGCTAGCAATGCACACCTGGTAATTTGCAAAGCACAACTGGCAAGATTTCAACGCAAACCTGGCAAGCTAGCAACCAAAGCTAGCATGCTAGTTAGCAAGCAAGGAACGTTAAGCAAGCAAGCAACGCAAAGGTAGCAAGATAGGAACTCAAAGCTAGCAAGCTAGCAGCGCAAACCTAGGAAGTTAGCA
>NW_019749744.1:0-215 GCF_002891405.2 Cryptotermes secundus | reverse complement strand
GCCCCGGCCTCTTCTTAAGTTTCGTAAGCCTTTTTACAAAGACGGTAGGACTCCTTTGACGAGTGATCAGCCCGTCGCAAGGCAACCACCTAGACACAAACACAGAATAAACGCATACACAGACATCCATGCCTTCAGTGAGATTCGAACCCACGAACCCAGCGTCCGAGCAAGCGAAACACTTCATGCCTTTGACCGTGCGGCTACTGTGACCG
>NW_019749743.1:0-215 GCF_002891405.2 Cryptotermes secundus | reverse complement strand
TATACTCAAGTTGCCGGTGTCTGAAATGTTTCTCTTCTGCCCTCATCGACAAATTCCACACCGAATCCCCCTCGTTCTGAAAGTGGAGGGACTCTTCTTCTTCCTCCTCCATCTCCATTGTCCTAGTTGAATGACTGAATAGAGGCGGGGTCGAATACCTCCACCGTGATCCTGCGAATCGTAGGAGGCGACGAAAAGGGAAGTCTCAAATCTGA
>NW_019749742.1:0-215 GCF_002891405.2 Cryptotermes secundus | reverse complement strand
GTACCATGTGAAAATTTTGTTAGGCGATTTCAATGTCAAAGTAGGTAGGTAGCACGTTTTCAAACAAACGACTGGAAATGAGAGTTTACACGAAATTAGTAATGATAATGGAGTTAGTGAACTTTGCCACATTGAAAATCTTATTGTTAAAAGTGCAATGTGCCCACATCGTAACATTCATAAATGTACTTGGACAAAGACACACAACCAAATTG
>NW_019749741.1:0-215 GCF_002891405.2 Cryptotermes secundus | reverse complement strand
GGAATCGGACGTTTCGGAAAAATCTGTTCCTTGTATCTTCACAGTAGAAGGTAGCCTAGATATGAAGGCAGGTTCCCCTGAAATGAATTTACCGCAATATACGGTGTCACATCCTTATAAAGATCATAACCTGGCATTACGGAATTTTTCTTCAGCCCCTCAATATGAACGGTGGTTATTATTAACTTAAGAAAAAATCCGCCCACAATTTGCCA
>NW_019749740.1:0-215 GCF_002891405.2 Cryptotermes secundus | reverse complement strand
TTTGTCACATTATACAATGAATAACAATAATGCAAGATATACGCAGGACATCTGTCAATGAGGAGCCTAGATTGCTCAGTCGGTATAGCGATGGGGTACGGGCTGGACGGCCCGGGTTCGAATCCCGGTAGGGGAAACTTTTTTTTCCCTCCACAACGATCAGACCGGTTCTGGGGCTCACCCAGCTTTGGAGTTAAAGCGGCCGGTGCGTAAAG
>NW_019749739.1:0-215 GCF_002891405.2 Cryptotermes secundus | reverse complement strand
ATATAATGACATGATCCCACACCATTACCACACCCATTTTCACAACCAATATTGTTGAGATACAGAATACTCTTATACTATCATCCTATTGGTTTTCCAAGTAGCTGCTTCAGAGAGGTTTTGCCAGCAAAATTCTTTGTTAATTTCTCATGTTGCATGTCCTAGTCACATTCCCAACCAATTGTCTGCCTCTTAGATTTAACATCATACTAATA
>NW_019749738.1:0-215 GCF_002891405.2 Cryptotermes secundus | reverse complement strand
TGAGGGATCTCTCATCACCCATGAGGAGATGCCATTTCATGTCCTGTCCCTTCACTCCTTTAATAAATGCACTGGCTGCCTCCCTCTGGATGAAGCCTTGGATAACTCAACAAGGGTCTGATGGTCAAACTGCTTAATGTCTACTGTGAATTCTTGCAGTGACCTGTGGTTTAGCTGGGTCGTAGCTTTTGGTTTTGACCAGTAGGCTGCTACAA
>NW_019749737.1:0-215 GCF_002891405.2 Cryptotermes secundus | reverse complement strand
TGTCTGCAAATAATATTGGTTTGGATAGGTCAGATATAATTTTTGTCTGTGGCAAAGTATAAAGTATTCAATTCCTTGAAATATCTGTGGAGTTCCACCTCCAAACCTTCATTGCACATATAACAGGTATTAATTTCATTTATTCACCTTCCATAAATCCTGTCAATAATTTCTCATGCAGATGTGGAGATCGTCCTAGTTACAGTCACAACTAA
>NW_019749736.1:0-215 GCF_002891405.2 Cryptotermes secundus | reverse complement strand
TTATGTCGTCCAGTAACAAGGTGTCCGAGTTATACCCCAGGCATTTGGTTTCCTTTTCATCACCTTCTTTGACTCGCAGTGCTGCAGTGGAGGTATTCTAAACTGCCTCCACACAGGACTTCTGATATACTATGTATACGAAATTAAGATGGAAGTCACGATCTCCATATGTCTACTATTTTGAATTGTTTCATTTTGGTCCGTTACACTATTAA
>NW_019749735.1:0-215 GCF_002891405.2 Cryptotermes secundus | reverse complement strand
TGGAAGAAATCGGCAGTGGCACTTATTTGGAGTGTCTGAGGAAACCCACGAAAACCTTGGCCAGGATAGCCGGTGCCCCGGCAGAAATTTGAACCGATCACCTCCAGTTTAAACTGGTACCCCTACGCCGCGATAGACCTCTGTGACTGTTTATTGTTTGAGAAATAATTGCAGGGTGGCGTCTTGTTTGTTTATGGACTGTACGTACAGGAGAA
>NW_019749734.1:0-215 GCF_002891405.2 Cryptotermes secundus | reverse complement strand
GGTGTAAAAGATTTTTCTGTTTTCCACAGCGTCCAGGCCGGCTCTGGAACCCACCTAGCCTCCTACACAATGGGTATCGGGTGCTTTTTCCCCTGGGGTAAAGCGGCCGGGGCCTGAAGCTGGCCACTGTCCTCCATCTAATACCAAAGTTAAGTATGCATGGAGCTACACCTTCGTTCCTTCATACAGGGAAAACTAAGCTAAATTCTGCATAA
>NW_019749733.1:0-215 GCF_002891405.2 Cryptotermes secundus | reverse complement strand
AAGAAACGAATAATCCGAAAGCTTATAAACAAGTGATGAGGCTTCCTGTGTTGCTGTGGAGAGACAATATCTTCCAGAGTTTTGTGCTCTTTTACACCACTGAAATTTATTACTTCCTGCATTATCTGTGCATAGACGATTAGTGTCTTTGGGGTGCGACGCAACGGAGTGTTCTACCTTGAAGATGGAGGCGGCGGGTATTTCCGAACCTGTAA
>NW_019749732.1:0-215 GCF_002891405.2 Cryptotermes secundus | reverse complement strand
TGCACCCATGAGTTGTGCCCAGAAGAGGTGAGTAGTTGGAGAAAACCTGCCCCAGCACCACTTTGCCCACCACAGACCCCCACATGACCAGAACCGACCTTGAACCCGTGCTGCCACAGTGGGAAGCCAGCGATTTAGAAAGTTATTTTGTATGATATATGTTTATAAAGATCACACCCATAAGAATATGGGTGCAGCAAAAATGCCACGTTGAG
>NW_019749731.1:0-215 GCF_002891405.2 Cryptotermes secundus | reverse complement strand
TTTCACAAAATTAGTTGATTTCGTTCAAAATATGAATAAATTTATTTTAAATTGATTGTGAATGAATGAAAAATTTAATAATATTCATTAAAAATATAGTAATTATCAGAAACTTTAAGTAATTTCATAAATTAGAGTGATATCTTTTAATATTGGTTGAAATTCGTTACTTTAACTTGAAAAGTTAGAGAATTTTATGTTAAAATTATATAGAT
>NW_019749730.1:0-215 GCF_002891405.2 Cryptotermes secundus | reverse complement strand
TTTTAGCTATTGCTAGGTAACCGCCCGCATCAACAGTAGAAAAACTGTTCTAGTCGTGTTTTCTATTTTGTCCGTCAAAAGGAATTTAACCAGAACTCCACAGCATTTGATATCAGTCGAACTGGGAGAACTTGCATCGTTATAATCCATTACCAGGTAACGATTACTATAACAAACTAAGAAAACTTAGCATGTAGTGACTTGTGTATTGTGGA
>NW_019749729.1:0-215 GCF_002891405.2 Cryptotermes secundus | reverse complement strand
GTACAGTGAAATAGCTCTATCTCAGAAACCGTTCGGAATAGGACAGATGTACATGCGCATTTTTATGCTTAGAATGACTGATATTATGACCCCCCAGAATATTGATATTTTCTCCTTGGACACTCTGTATAGTCTAACTGCTCAGAATGTCGTAATATAAGTAACCCCTCCCCTGAAACAAAGAATAAATTTCAAATATTTGAGATAATTGTAAT
>NW_019749728.1:0-215 GCF_002891405.2 Cryptotermes secundus | reverse complement strand
TATAAGAAGCCAGCTGAGGACCAAGCATGGCAGTGTGAGTTGTACTAAGAAAAGGCAGTGTGTGTGCTGACAGAAGACAGTGGAAGCCGACAGAAGCATGTGGCTAGGCAGCAGAGCAGTTCTACAGCCTCATGAGAGTTGTTAACATGAAAGTAGCGACTGTGAAATAACTTGTGCAACATTTGTGTTATAGTTACGTTGAATTGTAGTTGTGA
>NW_019749727.1:0-215 GCF_002891405.2 Cryptotermes secundus | reverse complement strand
TTCCAGACTTGCGTTGCTACCTTGCCACCTTTGCGTTGCTATCTTCCTAGCTTTGCGTTGCTAGCATTGCCAGTTTGCGTTGCTATTTTCAAGCTTTGCGTTGCTAGCTTGCTTGAAATGCGTTGCTAATTCCCACCTTAGCGTTGCTAGCTTGCCAACATTGCGTTGCCTGCTTGCCAGCTTTGCGTTCCTAGCTTGCTAGATTTGAGTGGCTA
>NW_019749726.1:0-215 GCF_002891405.2 Cryptotermes secundus | reverse complement strand
TTGTGTTACGATGAATCCCAATAAAGAATTGTATATAATAACGCAACAGGATGTACCCAATAAGAATGTTATAAGTAATGTTCACAGAGTTGGGAGACCATGCCGCTACTGCCGTATGTGATAATGTATTGAAAATCCATGCCTAAAGTGCAGCTACCTGTAGGATGAATGATCAGGTATCAGACTAATAGATGGATAACTAAATGAACATATGG
>NW_019749725.1:0-215 GCF_002891405.2 Cryptotermes secundus | reverse complement strand
TCAATTTAATATTTTTGGACGATATTTAATTATTAATAAATTTAATCAAATCTTGAGGGATTTCATGATAATTTAAGGAATTCTAGACTAATTTTTCCGTCTTCAAATTAATTTATGTAATTTTAACCAAATTTGTTCTCGATTTCAAGTTAATAGTATCAATTATTTTAAGAAAGATTTCACACTTATCTTGGGAATTCTAACAGTTTTTTTGA
>NW_019749724.1:0-215 GCF_002891405.2 Cryptotermes secundus | reverse complement strand
TTATCGTGTTCACGACAGCATTATCTACACAATATTCATAAACACGTCTACTTTATTATATAATCAAATCACTTAATGAAGCTTATCAACATTAAATAACATTAGCATGAACAAGAGTATCATCACGTGTAGGAGTTCGTGCGTGAGTTATAAGACGTGTTTTGTGTTGGATGATTGGATTTATTGACAACTTATTAACACACAGCTCGGGACTA
>NW_019749723.1:0-215 GCF_002891405.2 Cryptotermes secundus | reverse complement strand
GCACTTTGCCAATCATTATCACATGCAAACTAGTGTTCTCAGTCACGTTGCCTGGTAGCGGCTTTCAACATCGAAAGTTTCCCTTCCTCTGAGTTCCCGAACTGTCCCCGGCCTCAGGTACCAGCTTCTCACTTCTCACAACTACAAACAAACAAATTTCGTGATTTTATTCCGCAAGCGAACTATACCGACCGAGCGACCGCGGCTTGTCGGCG
>NW_019749722.1:0-215 GCF_002891405.2 Cryptotermes secundus | reverse complement strand
CAGAAGACAGTTGAGGTGTTACAGTGAACAGTAATTGTACTCCTGGTTGTTGAAGTGAAGAAAAATAAAGGGTTCTACGGAACTCGAGACCGGCGTGAATTTATTTGTAGCGTGACACGAAACACGCTACAATACAAACAACAAACTCCGTGGCTTTAGTCCACAAGCGAACCAACCGAGCGACCGCCGTTTGACAGGGAAGTTAGTGCCATCTA
>NW_019749721.1:0-215 GCF_002891405.2 Cryptotermes secundus | reverse complement strand
GCGGCCGGCGCGTAAGGCTGACAAACTTACCGCCATCTGTGAACCAAGTGCCTAGAGAAAATGCGGGAGCCTCGACGTCTCAACCCTATGGGCCTTCGCGGCCTGTTACAGGAATAGCTTTACTGTTTTCTTTTTTACTTTTTTCTGCAGAAAGGAGCGAACTTGATGTTTTTTTTTTACTACTAGTGGGGTGGGACTAAGTCCCTTGTACTGCG
>NW_019749720.1:0-215 GCF_002891405.2 Cryptotermes secundus | reverse complement strand
TCTCTTTTGTTGGGAAGGCTTGTTTACAGCGACATTGCATAGGAACGGAAGTTCGTCGATTGTTGCTTGCGGATTTATTGCCACGGAAATATGATTACCGAGTCGTTGCTTAGCAGTGTACGACCATTCTGATTTCACTATTCCGCCTTTCGGAAGTCATGTCACAGTATGATTTTATTATCCGTGGAGTAAATACTACCATAAAATGTAACATA
>NW_019749719.1:0-215 GCF_002891405.2 Cryptotermes secundus | reverse complement strand
TGATTACTAGTGAGCTGGGCTTCGAGTGCTGTATAAATATGAGTGATGGCAGCAATGTGCTTGGTTAACGCGCTTGATGGCGAAAAGTGAGCTGGACAGAGAGTGCTGTATAAATATGAGATCTGACAGCAATGTGCAGCAAAAAAACGGGACCAGAGTCATCACTAAATGTATGGCGGACTTCGAAGCCGTCAAGACCCATCTATCCCAAAATA
>NW_019749718.1:0-215 GCF_002891405.2 Cryptotermes secundus | reverse complement strand
CTGGATAGGAAGTAGAATAATATACACGAAAGTGGGTAAAAAGTAGGGTGAAAATTTACCGCCCTGTAAACCAACTGATAATGGAATGTTTCTGTTTCAGTCATGTTGAGAGATTGGCTGCCCTGACACTGTGACCTAAATATCTGGTGTGTAAGATCAAGGTGCGTTTCTTTCGTGTTTATAAATAGTAATAAGACGGTGTTATGTGTGTGTGT
>NW_019749717.1:0-215 GCF_002891405.2 Cryptotermes secundus | reverse complement strand
TACAAACTGAAAGCTTTTGCTTTCCTCCCTGTCTAGTATTACACAAGTTCACAAGCAAGTGAACAGAACGAGATATGGCTTCCAGGTTAAACCACTGAGTTGCAGGAGTAGAGACGGGGATATCCTCTCAGATAAAGCTGATATCCTGATTAGATGTAAGAAGTATTTTCAAAATCTATGTGATATAACAAGGGATAAGTTGCAAATGCCCCCAC
>NW_019749716.1:0-215 GCF_002891405.2 Cryptotermes secundus | reverse complement strand
GGGTTTTTGGACTTTGTCCATCGTCCGGTATTCTGGAAACTAGAATGAAAAATGATGGACAAAGTCCAAAATCCCAGAAATTCTGAATAAAAGTTTTCTTTTTAATAATGTTAGCCATGGGACGAGCTACTGATTCAGTTAAATTACATTATGCAATACTTAGTGTATGTGGGGAAGCCGATTTGGTGGATGAAATGCAAACGTGTGTGTTGTTA
>NW_019749715.1:0-215 GCF_002891405.2 Cryptotermes secundus | reverse complement strand
TTTCTGTACCGACACTTGGAGCCTATTCATGGCTTCACCAAGTCATAATTCTCTTCCTTAAAATATATTTTTGCTGTTACTACACGTATCCACCCAGAATTTCGAAATGTATATTTACCATAATTAAGACAGCTACACGAAGAAGAAACACTACGCTACAAGCCGGAAGGTCGCGGGCTCGAATGCTGATTAGGTGGATTTTTTTCTTCAATTTA
>NW_019749714.1:0-215 GCF_002891405.2 Cryptotermes secundus | reverse complement strand
GGATTATAACATTACGGTCTTCTGGGATATGACACCATATATTTTGGTAGATAGATACCAACGTTTCGGAGGAACATGCTGCTTCTATCTATACTGAAGAGCGAATCAGAAGATTATTTCGAAACGTCCGTATCTATCGATGTAATTGCATGACTTGTAACATCCCAGGCTACTGTAATCTTAATGCTCATCGCCAACAGAACCCCATATATTTA
>NW_019749713.1:0-215 GCF_002891405.2 Cryptotermes secundus | reverse complement strand
TCTCAGACTCCCAGCATGTTATTCTGACACTCTTAACCCATCTTCATTTCTCAGGGCGAAAGAACAAGATCAGATCCATACAAAATGGATACACATAGAGAATGTTTTATTATTATATGCCATACTTTACATGTAAGATTTGAGGCTTTCACGGCAGTGACTATAAAGAGAGCAGTCTTCTGGGATTTGGGACCGTGTATATGTGGTGTTAACCG
>NW_019749712.1:0-215 GCF_002891405.2 Cryptotermes secundus | reverse complement strand
GTAAAGCTGGCAAGCTAGAATCGCAAATCTGGCAAGCTAGAAACACAAAGCTGGCAAGCTAGCTAAGCATATCTAGAAAGCTTGCAAGCTAACAACGGAAAACTAGAAAGGTAGCAACGCAATGCTAGCAAGGAAGCAACGGAAATCAAGCATGCTAGCATGCTAGCAAAGTAAAGCTAGCAAAGTAGATACGGAAAGCTAGCAAGCTAGCAACG
>NW_019749711.1:0-215 GCF_002891405.2 Cryptotermes secundus | reverse complement strand
GGTGTTTACATTAGCGTGGTGCCACGTTTAATAACAGACGGGAAATTAGTTATTTTTTCGCCTGAACCCGGCGTATTTACAGGCGTGGGGGTCAGTTCTGTGGTGCACCCCGTGCAGGAACATTGCCGAAAAGTCGGGAACACGATGGCATAAGCGGTTTTTATATTAGCGTGGTGCCACGGCGGAATCCTGAGGCGTGAAAATGTGACGTTTTT
>NW_019749710.1:0-215 GCF_002891405.2 Cryptotermes secundus | reverse complement strand
GAACTGTGCCACATTTTCAAAACATCTGTTTCCTATCTTTATTTTTTTATCTTATATGCACTTACTTTCGTTAAATCACTAAATGTACATTATGGTGTATTCTTCCAACACACACACTTCAGTTTCGTGGTTCAGAGGGAAAAGACTTCGATTTCGTTGTGGTATAGAAGACACATGTTTGTAAAATTTCGTGCACTCGCCATTACTCGGTCCAG
>NW_019749709.1:0-215 GCF_002891405.2 Cryptotermes secundus | reverse complement strand
TTAACTTAAGAATTTATAAAATGGAAATATTAATGTCTGGTTTCAGGTATTACAACATTTTCATTCTTTAATGTTATTGCATTCTGGGATGCGATGCCATGCACTCCGCTGTATTTCCATTGACTTCTCTGAGTAAGTGCTGCTTTCGTCATCAAGGTTGACCCTAAATTGAGGCAGTCCTATGCTCCGAAACGCAGATAAATATCTACCAAACG
>NW_019749708.1:0-215 GCF_002891405.2 Cryptotermes secundus | reverse complement strand
TGAGAATGGTAAGAAGCGGTGGCTTGAAACAAGGACCGCTCAATTATATTTTCTGTATTAATGTCGAATTCCATATGGACTTCGCTGGAATTGAACCTGGGCCTCTGCAATGAGGAGCACCTCTTAGTAGTTTTAGTTTCTTGGGGTGGGGTGAGACTTGATCTCACTTGGTACTACGGCCACTATTGGCATATTGTACCAGCCCCAGATGATAA
>NW_019749707.1:0-215 GCF_002891405.2 Cryptotermes secundus | reverse complement strand
TTATTCCATCATTGATAATAGGCCCTCTGGCCTGTTTTCCATCAGAATTAATCTTGAACTATTGATTATATATATAGTTGGTAGGACTCCTTAGACGGGAGATCAGCCCTGTCGCAAGGTCGCTTCTTACAGAAGTCAGCACAAACGCAGAAGAAGCATGGATAAACATCCATGCCTTGAGTGGGATTCGAACCGACGATCCCAGTGTTTGAGCG
>NW_019749706.1:0-215 GCF_002891405.2 Cryptotermes secundus | reverse complement strand
TTTTGGTGGGAAAGCCAGAAGGAAAGAGACCACTAGGGAGACCTAGACATAAGTGGAGGATAATGCTAAAATGGATCTTTGAGAAATAGGATGTGGCAATATGGACTCGACCGAGCTGGCCCACTGTAGGGAACCAGTGGAAGGCTCTTGTGAACACGGTATTAAACTTTCGGGTTCCATAAATGTTGGGAAATTCATGAGCAGCTGAGCGACTG
>NW_019749705.1:0-215 GCF_002891405.2 Cryptotermes secundus | reverse complement strand
TGCTGAAGCACTTGAAAGCGTTTTTCACAACCAACTGTTTTCCCAGACACTCGGCAATAAATAATTACGTTATCCGTACTTATCATCTCTCCTTCGAGTTCCCGCTGATACGGCTGTAATTTGGTTTTCCGGCATACTTTCACTTTCGGCATGACTACAGTAAGCTAAATAAACTTCACTACAGACTAGTCACCACTAATGTGAATGGCCCCCAG
>NW_019749704.1:0-215 GCF_002891405.2 Cryptotermes secundus | reverse complement strand
CATAGTGCGTGGCTAGTGCATCGGTGGCGGTGGCCGTCCCGTCTGAAACGGACAAAATTACGGAGCCGGCATCTTGCGAAACGCGGTGGAATGCAATCGTGGCTTCGTTCGACAGGAACCACGTAAACTTAAGAAAAAGTAATCCTGACGGCCAGGAAGACATCGACTTACTGGAGAAAGGATTACAGGCTATAGGGCAGCTTATCCTTACATCG
>NW_019749703.1:0-215 GCF_002891405.2 Cryptotermes secundus | reverse complement strand
TGAGTATTTGAATGGAACTATAGGCAGCAGATGGATTGGACGTGGAGGTCCAATGACCCGCCCCCTCGCTCCTCTAACTTGACTCCACTGGATTTCTCTGTCTGGCTGTACATGCAAAGGCTATATCATCTAAATATCTATAATAATCAATAATATGATGTTTCTTTAGCATGTCAGCAATTAGCGTGTGTTCCAGATATTGTAAGAACACTTCG
>NW_019749702.1:0-215 GCF_002891405.2 Cryptotermes secundus | reverse complement strand
ACTGAAGTAAGTGCATATAAGAATAGTGGGTGTGTAGTGAAAAACGATGTGTCTTAGAGGTTATTCTTGCACTTTTATTAATAATCTCGTGTGAAGTATATACAGCGATTTGCACAAGATGTGTTTTGTGGTTATATGCATTGAGAGTGATTTATATTTTATGAGTGCATATTTAGTATGACAGAACACAGGGTGTAGGTTTGGTATGTATCTTG
>NW_019749701.1:0-215 GCF_002891405.2 Cryptotermes secundus | reverse complement strand
GCTGAACAGGATGCAAATGAAAAACACTGGCATCATCCAAGGTTTTCCACAGCACACTTTGTTCTACTCGTCTGTGTCTCGCAACTGCCAGAAACGGAGTGCCTGAAACGGCCTCTTTCCTTTTTCCCAATCCAAATATTCAACATTTTTTCCCAAGTCGCGAAAGCTGAGCGCGCGAAATCCCTGAGGTCAGCAACTTGCCGGACATGCCTTGT
>NW_019749700.1:0-215 GCF_002891405.2 Cryptotermes secundus | reverse complement strand
TGGGAAATATTTCCTCTTCCCATACCTTTTCAATCAACTTCCATACTCATTTCGTCTACTAATAGTTCAGCGTTCAGTCCATCTGGTTCTAAAACACTGTTATTTTTTAATACTTGTATTAAAACTGCAAAATTCACCTTCAGCTTCATCATTTGAGGGTCATGTCCACTGTGGGGGCATTTGCAACTTATCCCTTGTTATATCACATAGATTTT
>NW_019749699.1:0-215 GCF_002891405.2 Cryptotermes secundus | reverse complement strand
TATACAGTGAATGTAATTAAACACAAATAAAGCTATTAATGAAGAACAAAGGAAATTTCTATATATACAAATAGACGTAAGTTTTTACTTTACTCGGCCGGTTCACAGCTCTGTGTTTCATAGCGACTGATGCACCACTGGCTGCAAGGTGTATACAAATGTTGCCAACAAATCAGTATGCCTGTGTCCGGTAACGTTTGGAATGAAGTATACAG
>NW_019749698.1:0-215 GCF_002891405.2 Cryptotermes secundus | reverse complement strand
TCCTGATTGGCTGATTCGGTCGTGGCCGAATTTGTGGTAAAATCCTGGCAATTCTGTAGGGCGAGAACAATTATGTAAACCCTGAAGCCAAAATAGCCCATTTTCTGGCAGACGTTGACGTGAATATATGCTCACAGCCCCCAGAGCGCCATGCCGGCTGGAATCGCACCTCGCTGTTCGCCGGGAGCTTTGCGCCTGCGTGCCCTCAGCTTCAG
>NW_019749697.1:0-215 GCF_002891405.2 Cryptotermes secundus | reverse complement strand
TATGCCTCCTTTCCACCATAAGTTTTCATGATGTTTCGCTTCACTAAGCGCAGTGGCAGCTTTATGATGCGTTTTTGTACAGACACTGCGGACTGTATCATACATGCTGGGAATTGAGGTTCTCACAGATATAACGCCGCATAGACTGCTGAATGTCAACCGACGTTTCAGAGAAACATGTCGCCCCTGTCTTCGAGGTAGAAGAATTAGCCAAG
>NW_019749696.1:0-215 GCF_002891405.2 Cryptotermes secundus | reverse complement strand
TTTTATTAACTTTTGAAACTGCACTATTCTTTTGTGTATACCCTGTACATCGGTTCTCTTACGTCATTACGTTGTTGGAAGCGTCTCTGTTCTTACCTATTTTAAAATAAATCTTTGGGCAGCGTCATTATTTAGGATCAAACATTTCGCTTAACTGGTCAAGAAATTCTTGGGCTTTTATGGAGACTTAAGGCTCATTATCATATTCACAAAAG
>NW_019749695.1:0-215 GCF_002891405.2 Cryptotermes secundus | reverse complement strand
CTGATAGCAACTGGCACTTAAAACTTTTTTTTTCAGCTTCTCTAAACCGCTCTTTGCATGGCATTCTAAGAGAGACCATGCTGATATAATCATCTCACGTGTCAGGATAATATTGAAATAAATATTAAAGAAACAGAATGTGAGAAGGTAAATTGGAATTACCTGGCACTGGATCGGGACCAGTGGCAGGTTTGAATGGACCTTCGGGTTTTGTA
>NW_019749694.1:0-215 GCF_002891405.2 Cryptotermes secundus | reverse complement strand
AGCTTAGAGCACTATAGCATGGAAGTCGGAGAGTGGAGAGTGTAGTTTCAATATGCCAGCCTGCCAGGATATGAACTTGAGAGCAGAGGAATTGAATTGAGGTGATTCTTCAGAAATGGCAGTCACAGAATAATGGCAAGAAAGGCATTGGGCTGTGAAAAGATTACTTTATATGTGATTTGAATTTACATTGAGACTGTGATAAATCCATTGCT
>NW_019749693.1:0-215 GCF_002891405.2 Cryptotermes secundus | reverse complement strand
TATCTTCGTCAGATGAGCAGGGTCAAACGTGGCTGTCCAAAATTTGGACTCAGATGGAGAGGCCCCTACGCGGTGATACAGAGGCTGTCCGATTTGAGTGATATCGTTCAAGTATCACGGAGAAAGGAGTTCGTGGTAAATGTTAACAAAATGAAGAAATGCCTGAAAACCGCCCCACCGTCAAGTGGGATTACGGATATCCAAGTACGGGATCA
>NW_019749692.1:0-215 GCF_002891405.2 Cryptotermes secundus | reverse complement strand
ACTAAACATCCATGGCCTGAGTGGGATTCGAACCCATGATCCCGGGTTCCAAGCCAGCGAAGACAGTACATGCCGTAGACCGCTCTGCTACCGTGACCGGCGAACCCGTATATGCAAGTATAAATATAATTTGCTATATACTAACGATATGAATGTCATTATTACTGCTGTTACAAGTAAATGTGCTTCACTGAATTGGTGAAAATCAAGATAGT
>NW_019749691.1:0-215 GCF_002891405.2 Cryptotermes secundus | reverse complement strand
TATGTAATGTACTATATTCACTTCGAAATACCATCAGTACTTGCGAAATAGACATGGTACACTGCAATGAAGAAAGCTTGATCGTTCATTACCTGTTGCATAACTTCTGTTTATGCGACGTGGTAACGAATGGCAATTCGTTACCATGGTAACCTGAATTTGCGTTATGACAATGATAAATTTGACGCTTAAACACTATCTTTATATTGAGTGAG
>NW_019749690.1:0-215 GCF_002891405.2 Cryptotermes secundus | reverse complement strand
GTTGTGAGTCAATGCCTTCTTAATCGATAGCTCCGGGTTCAAATAACTTGTCGTGAGCCCGGCTATTCTGGTTGAGTTTACCTAAGTCTTTCCCCGCTAAATGGCGGAATAGTACTTCAAATTAGGCCACGACCGCTTCTTCCCACATACTTAACATTCCATTTCTAGTTACCATACAATTCGACGTTATAAAAGGTGTACCAATATTCTGTGAG
>NW_019749689.1:0-215 GCF_002891405.2 Cryptotermes secundus | reverse complement strand
GCAATTTCTGTCTGCAAATATTTCGAAAAAGATTTATAACATAAAGTTCAGTGTATTTGTGAATAATACGAGGCCGATGTGATTCTCTGTTAAATTTTAGGTGGATACCTTACTCTCATTAGACCACAATAACTATGAAATGAAGCTTATCTCTTATGGCCTTTAATTATAGTAAGTCTAACTAACGAATTCCATGGAGCTGAGTCGATCTTGAG
>NW_019749688.1:0-215 GCF_002891405.2 Cryptotermes secundus | reverse complement strand
TTTTCTTCTCCATGTCGTCCGGACCGACTCTGGGATCCACCCACCTTCCTATCCAGTGGGTACCGTGGGCTCTTTCCCCTGGGGTAAAGCGGTTGTGACGTGAAGTCAGTCACTCACCTCCAACTAGGGCCGAGGTCAAGAAAATATGCATTTATAAATCCACTCCCTTTACGCCTTCATGGCGTAGTGCTTAATTATTTAAGCACAGGGAAAAT
>NW_019749687.1:0-215 GCF_002891405.2 Cryptotermes secundus | reverse complement strand
GCTTAAACTTGGCGGTAGTCAAGCTTACGACCATTCAAGTGCCTAAGTTTAGCCGCTCCTCCCCTTCGCTCTCTGCATCGTACATTTACCCACTACTGTTTACTATGGTAGAAGTCGGGAGAAGCAGCCCTCGTCTCTGGCTCTGTTGTCGTCTTTACAATGCTCCCCGGGATGTAATGGGGTATCCAATCATTTACTGAGAACAATATAAATAA
>NW_019749686.1:0-215 GCF_002891405.2 Cryptotermes secundus | reverse complement strand
GGGCACCCTCTGACGAGAGGACGGGTCTGTCCTTTGTCAGAGTCATTGGCTGTAGCAGTAAGTCATTTGTCATTATGTAAAGGATGTTTACATTTTACATGTTACACATGTTAAACAATGTATATAAAATATTTACAGGGCCTCTGTCAGTCCAGACTCAGTACAGCAGGCTATGCCCTATTTCTAGTAGTATTCGCTACCACGGCAGTCTAGTC
>NW_019749685.1:0-215 GCF_002891405.2 Cryptotermes secundus | reverse complement strand
CTAGGAAGTGTGCAATGCAAAGCTTGCAATCTAGCAAAGCAAAGCCAGCAAGCTAGGAACGCAAAGGTAGCAAGCGAGCAACGAAAAGCTAGCAAGCTAGCAACTTAATGCTAGCAAGCTAGCAACATCAAGCTAGCAAGCTAACAATGCAAAGCTAGTCAGCTGGAAGAGAAAAGCTTGCAATCTTGAAACGCAAAGCAGGCAAGCTATCAACG
>NW_019749684.1:0-215 GCF_002891405.2 Cryptotermes secundus | reverse complement strand
TGCTGTAACATCCGCGAAGGTAGCAGTTGTTGTGTTGTCTGATGTTAGGAGGTCGCTTGGGTAGATAAGAGATAGGACACGTCCTGAGACACATCCTTGTGTTACGTCTGCTTTTTTCCTTAAGTTTTTGGTTTCGTCTTTAAATTTTACTTGAGAGGGTCCATCCGTTTAGGGGCACATACACGTACGAGTCTGGCTCGGCGAGCTTGACTCGG
>NW_019749683.1:0-215 GCF_002891405.2 Cryptotermes secundus | reverse complement strand
GTAACCGAGGGATACCATTTCCTGCTGTTAAGTGTGGAGAGGTGTGGTGAGGTGAGGTAAAGTGAAGTGAGGCGACGTGACTTTACGTAACGTGACTTTACGTATTTTGACGTTACTTGGCTTAATTTTGCGTGACTTGACGTGACTCGACGTGACTTGACGTGACATTGAGTGACTTGGCGTGACTTGCCGTTCCAGAAAGTGTACATACCAGG
>NW_019749682.1:0-215 GCF_002891405.2 Cryptotermes secundus | reverse complement strand
GGGATAGCGCAGTCGGTATAGTGACTGGCTACGGGATGGACGACCAAGTGGTTAGAGTTCGAGTCCTGGTAGGGTCAAGAATTTTCTCTTCTCTAGGTCGTTCAGATCGGTTCTGGGGTCCAACCAACCTCCTACACAATGGGTACTGTTGGCTCGTCCTCCGGGGGTGTAGCTGACCACTCACCTCCATCTAGTGCCGAGGTCAAGAAAATGTG
>NW_019749681.1:0-215 GCF_002891405.2 Cryptotermes secundus | reverse complement strand
CTGGTTTCCAAGCAATGTCAGACCTTTTCTTGTTAAGATCATGAATCTGTACCACATCTTTCAGCTTACGTGGCTCTAGAACATAACAGGTTTCTTATCAGTTTAAAATTACTAAGTACATGCCATATCTTCTTAAAAAGCTGACAGTTATTCAGCTGGTTACAAAATTCCTTAGTTTTATGAAACCCAAATTAATTGTTGCTGGTCAAGGTAGC
>NW_019749680.1:0-215 GCF_002891405.2 Cryptotermes secundus | reverse complement strand
TCCGTATTTTCCTGACCACGGCACTAGCTAGAGATGAGTGGTCAGTTTCACGCCCCGGCCGCTTTACTCCCAGGGAAAGAGTCCCCGGTAGCCATTGGACAAGAGGCTGGGTGGGCCCAGTGCCGGTCTGGACGACATGAAGAAGAGAAAGTTCTTGACCCTACCAGGAATCGAACTCCGACCCCTTGGTCGTCCAGCCCGTATCCAGTCGCTAT
>NW_019749679.1:0-215 GCF_002891405.2 Cryptotermes secundus | reverse complement strand
TACGGCCGTTTTCTTCTATACTCTACACAATAATTAAAACCATTACTAGTGTTAGTGGATATACCGTTCTTACTAGGTGTGAGTGGAAATTATATTATTTGTACTATTCACTAAATATTAGTAGGACGAGCAGATCAGGTAGGATTAAATGGGCGGGACATGTAGCACGCATGGCAGAGACGAGAAATAAATCTTCAGCTAGAAATCCTAAAAGG
>NW_019749678.1:0-215 GCF_002891405.2 Cryptotermes secundus | reverse complement strand
GAAGGCGTATGGGGGAGTGGATGTGTAGAGCCACATTTTCTTGACTTGGGCACTAGTTGGAGATGAGTGGTCAGCTTCAAGCTCCGGCCTCTTTACCTCTGGGGAAAGAGCCCCCGGTACCCTTTGAATAGGAGACTGGATGGACCCCAGAGCCGGTCTGGACGAAGTGCATAAGAGAAAATTCTTGACCCTACTGGGACTCTAACCCCGACCCC
>NW_019749677.1:0-215 GCF_002891405.2 Cryptotermes secundus | reverse complement strand
CCCAATGAGTTCGGGGATGAAGAGGCCAGAACGTGAAGCAAATAACTCACCTCCATCTCAAACCGATGTTAAGAATGCATAAAGCTACACCTCAACTCTCCCGTAAGCCTTCTGCGCGCGGCTTTCACAAAGCACAGCGACATTTTCCACTTTACATGCGGATAGCTCCGTCAGCATAAGAGACTAAGCTAGGGCTGGACGAACGAGGAGTCGGG
>NW_019749676.1:0-215 GCF_002891405.2 Cryptotermes secundus | reverse complement strand
TCACAGCGGCCGCGCGGTCTAAGGCATAAAATGTCTTCGCTCGCTAGAACGCTGGGACCATAGGTTCGAATCCCACTCAAAGCATGAATGTCTCTGTATGCGCTTATTCTGGGTTTGTGCTGTTCTGTGTGTAGGAAGTGGCCTTGCAACGGGCGAATCACTGGCCGAAGGAGTCCTACCGACTATGAAAAATGATTACGAAATCGAAGAAGGGG
>NW_019749675.1:0-215 GCF_002891405.2 Cryptotermes secundus | reverse complement strand
TTGTGATGACATTCCTTCCACCAGTAAGAATTGATGAGATTGAAACAGTGTGTTGTGCACGTGTAGCATATTGTATGGTGCAGAAATTTAACATCTGGAAATGGCGTTCGATTCTTTTTAACTGGTTCAGTGATATCGAAGCTAGTTAATAAGATCTGTTGTTCAAAAAGATAAAAATTAGAATATACAAAA
The DNA here is from genome assembly GCF_002891405.2 of Cryptotermes secundus. Taxonomy (NCBI): domain Eukaryota; kingdom Metazoa; phylum Arthropoda; class Insecta; order Blattodea; family Kalotermitidae; genus Cryptotermes; species Cryptotermes secundus. The sequence continues at coordinate 23 of NW_019749675.1, read as the reverse complement.
CTATAATTTTGCCCGTGGTTCTG
>NW_019749674.1:0-215 GCF_002891405.2 Cryptotermes secundus | reverse complement strand
GGAACGTCAGAAGTATGTATAGGGCAGGTTTGCTCATGCCAGTGGCAGAGGAAATCTTAATATATAAGTTAGATTTAGCGGGACTTCAGGTCAGATGGGATGGAGGTGGCATCGCACCGGCAGGAGAATATACATTTTTCTATGGAAAGGGGAATGGAAATCATGAATTGGGTACAGGTTTTCTCGTACATAAGAGAATCATATCAGCAGTTAAG
>NW_019749673.1:0-215 GCF_002891405.2 Cryptotermes secundus | reverse complement strand
CGGCTATCTGTGAGTGTTTTTGTAGCTACCCTTCATGTCTTTATAGAGCTGAAAGAGCGTAATTCGCACAGCGACTGGATACGGGCTGCACGACCGAGGGTTTGGAGTTCAAGTCCCGATAGGGTCAAGAATTTTTCTCTTCTCCACGTCGATCAGGCCGGCTCTGGGGCCCATCCTGCCTCCTATCCATTGGGTACCGGGGGCAAAGCGGCCGG
>NW_019749672.1:0-215 GCF_002891405.2 Cryptotermes secundus | reverse complement strand
TCGCAGAGTTCTCAAGAATTATTGAAAGTATTTTCACGTGATTTAGTGACCATAGACGGAGTTTGGATCACCAATCGGATTTATTAGGCTTTTAAAACTCATACCTACAAGAAAAGACCATGCTCTGCCTGTTCCACGCACTTTATAAGCCACTACAGGACACACTAGGGTTTCTCAATCTGTTACAGTCTTCAAAAGCCGTTACTCGGCAGTGG
>NW_019749671.1:0-215 GCF_002891405.2 Cryptotermes secundus | reverse complement strand
TCGCAGAGTTCTCAAGAATTATTGAAAGTATTTTCACGTGATTTATTTACCATAAACGGAGTTTTGATCACCAATCGGATTTACTAGACTTTTAAAACTCATACCTACGAGAAAAGACCATGCTCTGCCTGTTCTACACACTTCATAAGCCACTACAGGACACACTAGGTTTTCTCAATCTGTTACAGTCTTCAAAAGCCGTTACTCGGCAGTGG
>NW_019749670.1:0-215 GCF_002891405.2 Cryptotermes secundus | reverse complement strand
TAAGTTTGCGTTGCTAGCTTAATAATTTTGAGTTGTTATCGTAGTAATTTTGCGTTGTTATATTGCTAGCTTTGCGTTCTAGCTTGCAAGCTTTGCGTTGCTACATTGCTCTTTTTGGCTGCAGCTTGCAAGCTTTGTTTGTTTGCATGCTAGCTTTGCGTTGCTAGCTTGCCATCTTTGAGTAGATATCTTGCCAGCTCTGCGTTTCTAGCTTG
>NW_019749669.1:0-215 GCF_002891405.2 Cryptotermes secundus | reverse complement strand
TGTCATACTAGGCAAATGTTGGGAAACTGTCTTAATTAGACTGCAAGTACTTTCCACATCTTTTCCAATTCATTATCTATTAACGATCTTACCAGTTGATGCTACATAATGTGATACTGAAAGCCTGATTAAGCAGTGACTTCCATGGAAGTATATGAAGTTTGTGCAGACCTTTCCAGGATAGCTAAATAATTTGTAACAGTTGCAGAAAGTGG
>NW_019749668.1:0-215 GCF_002891405.2 Cryptotermes secundus | reverse complement strand
TTCGACTTGATAGCTTTCTAGTTATGCGTTGATAGCTTTCCAGCTTTGCCTTGCTAGCTTGCCAGCTTTGTTTGCTAGCTTGCACCTTTGCGTTGCTAGCTTGCTAGCTTTCGTTTCTAGCTTTCAAGATTGCTAAATATGCGTTGCTAGCTTGCTAGCTTTCGTTGCTTGATTTCTAGCTTTGCGTTGCTAGCTTACTAGCTTTGCGTTGCTAG
>NW_019749667.1:0-215 GCF_002891405.2 Cryptotermes secundus | reverse complement strand
CAGATCAATTCAGTCCAAACAACCTCATCCTATCTCTCTAAGATCAATTTAATATTATCCACCCACCTATCCCACCTATGTCTTGGTCTTCCTAGTGATATCCTTCCTTCTGCCTTTCCCACCAAATCCTATATGCATTCTTCTTTGCTCAATTTCATGCCACAAGCCCCGCCCATGTCATCTTCCTTGACTTGACCATTCTAATTATACTTGGC
>NW_019749666.1:0-215 GCF_002891405.2 Cryptotermes secundus | reverse complement strand
TTGAGGTGTTCACCGTAGTGATTATGCAGTTTGTGATGTTCTGGGCTGCGACATCGTACTTTCTCCTATGCGGATACCGACAATTCGTAGTAATGTGTTAACTCCTTGTTTAGAATTGGGGTGTGTAACTTGCCTGACTGACTCTATTAAATAGACAGGCTGCAACGAAGCTGGCTTTTGAGTCGCTGATCGTGTGATTAAGGACAGGGAATTGG
>NW_019749665.1:0-215 GCF_002891405.2 Cryptotermes secundus | reverse complement strand
CCTCCTGGACTCCAATGCCACTCCCCCCCCCTGAGGACTATTTGCTCATCACGGTTCTCCAGGCCTGTGTCAGTAGGGGCAGAGTCTAGTGGTGTTCCTAGTAAATTAAGAAAGGGTTTCTTATCGCAGCCCCAGATCATACTAGAAATGATACAGGGGAGTACTAACTAATTAAGTACTAAGCCATAGAGGTGCATGTAGGAGTGGATGTATAG
>NW_019749664.1:0-215 GCF_002891405.2 Cryptotermes secundus | reverse complement strand
TTTCATGAGCAGTTCAGCGAATCCACGAGGAATACGCCGAGGGAGTAAGCGTTACGGTAACTGGTGCTCTGGGAACGGTCCGTTCCAGTCAGGGGCTCTCTTTACGCTTTCACTCCATGCATATGCCTTGAGAGTACCTGGAACAGGCCACGACCGCTTCCTGCCAAATCTGTCCCACTTCATGTATCACCGTAGCATTCCACCCCCCACCCCCC
>NW_019749663.1:0-215 GCF_002891405.2 Cryptotermes secundus | reverse complement strand
CCTGTTGTATCTTCGTCATTCGTTCCCTGGCAGCGGCTTCTAACAGTGGATTTTCTTCAGCTTCACGCCCTCAGGTCCAATCTTCACAGCCTCCCGTACAGAACTCACTATCAACTAACTTTATCCCTTTGCTTATAATATTTCATCAAGGACCACATAGAAAATATAGTTCTTGTATCGTTGTGTCTGGCTGTTGCATTATTAAGAATCTACTG
>NW_019749662.1:0-215 GCF_002891405.2 Cryptotermes secundus | reverse complement strand
CAAGACCATATATGATTTATTTCCTCCCTTGCCGATGCTTAGATTCATAATGTTAGCCTCAATTCATATCCATTTGTAAAAGTAAGAAAATATGTTTTAAATGTAGGATTTGAGATTTTCACGGCGGTGACTATGAAGAAAGTAGTCTCCTATGATGTGGCGCCGTGTAAATATTGTGTTAACAGACGTTTCGGAGGAACGTATCGCCTCCATCT
>NW_019749661.1:0-215 GCF_002891405.2 Cryptotermes secundus | reverse complement strand
TCTTTGAAATTCTATAATCTCATTACATATCTTCTCATAGCCAAAATAACCACAATGCTTCTTCATGACAGAACTTTCTGAGTGTGACAGAAGACTTGTTGTCTAATGAGTTTCATCTTGCATTTTAGTTAAGCACAGCAGACTAGCAGAAATGTGTAACACAGACTTCGGGCTTCATTCCTCAGACATTTACTGAAACTGTAAAATATGCTGGA
>NW_019749660.1:0-215 GCF_002891405.2 Cryptotermes secundus | reverse complement strand
TGTATCATGAAGAAGGAATTTCAGTTTCCTCCGAAACTTTGATACACTTAACGGTGTCATACACGGACTACCACAGTCAATAAATTCGTGGAATGGCCGTAAAGCGTCGTACGGAAATTTACTTTCAAAATATTTCAGTTATATCAACGTTCTCAGACTTGCATAACGGCCAACGGCAACTATTTTAAGGGCAGACGTGGATCTGCGTAAGTGTA
>NW_019749659.1:0-215 GCF_002891405.2 Cryptotermes secundus | reverse complement strand
AGAGAATAACAGTTATAGGCAGCTGTAGTTATTTATATATCGTGAAAATTGGCGAAAGGGTTAAAACTGTTTTTAGTTACGAGTAACAAGCGTTCGAGAAATTTAATAAATACAAACCCTGCGTCTCTTCACTAACACGTGATAACCAGTGTGAGAAGTGGTAATCAACTAACTGGACTGAACTGATTCGTTAGACTGTGGAACCCACGTGACGG
>NW_019749658.1:0-215 GCF_002891405.2 Cryptotermes secundus | reverse complement strand
CCTACCAGACTACATGCTGTAACAATCCAGAAGATCACAATATGAATTTCCACATCCGTGAAAACCTGAAACAATGCACTTTGAATTAATTTTTCATGAACACAACGTACTTCTTGACGCTTTTCCACAATATATCAGCGAACTTCTTCATTCGGCACAACAGGAATATCAGGGCTTCTCTGCCGCTCCTGGTCTGGGACGAAATCCCCCCCCCC
>NW_019749657.1:0-215 GCF_002891405.2 Cryptotermes secundus | reverse complement strand
TGTGTATTTTGAGGTTAATTTGAATCGCCCAACGTAACCTTATTTTAGGCAACCGAAGCATACTCAAGCTGTGACCTAATAACGGCAACGTCAAGGAAGTTTCTTCCAAGAAAAGTATCAAAATGTAAACATGGCAAAGCTATTCCTGTAACAGGCCGTGGAGGCCCATGGGGTTGTGGGACGTCGAGGCTCCCACATTTTCTAGACAATCGGCT
>NW_019749656.1:0-215 GCF_002891405.2 Cryptotermes secundus | reverse complement strand
ACGCTTTTTGATTTCCTCCAGCTGCTGTATTGTTTATAGACGCTTGTTATTCTAAATACGTGTGTTTTTATGTTCTCTAAGGTAAGGTTGACATGAAAGTAATATACTATTATATACGTGTGTATACTATATACAGGGTGATTCATATAGAACCGGCCCGATGAAATGAGCTGCAATATAAAATGTACCATGCAGATATTAAAGTAATTTACACA
>NW_019749655.1:0-215 GCF_002891405.2 Cryptotermes secundus | reverse complement strand
GAGATTCTGGTGAGAACTGATCGCCTACTTTCCTTTGATAGGACACAAACCGCGTAGGAAAGACGCCTCCAAAAATTATTTTTGCCGCAGGTACGTGTACACAAAGCCATTGCCTAGCAACTATAAGGGATAGACAGGCAGCACCACAGACTCTCCTTCGATGTTTTACAGATCGCATAGAAAGCGACGCGTTGAACAACTCTTTTATTGCTGTG
>NW_019749654.1:0-215 GCF_002891405.2 Cryptotermes secundus | reverse complement strand
TACTTGGAGAAGAGTACAAGTTATGAAGCTCCTCATTAAAACATTAATTTTTATTTTTTAATCTTTAGTTCCTAATTTTTAATGTTCAGTGTTTAGCATTTGTACTGCGTACTCGGGGAGCTCCAGCTTGAATCTTCGGCCCCAGAAAGGGCTATCCTGATTGAGGATCTCGAAATGTTTCTCAGTAATTCAAGACAACTGCTAGGATAAAGTAT
>NW_019749653.1:0-215 GCF_002891405.2 Cryptotermes secundus | reverse complement strand
CCTCTTCTCTCGCATGGCGGCCGTCCTTGCTTCGGTGGCTCTCGTTTCTGCTCGGATGGCTTCTATTTCTGCGGCCATCTCTTCTCGCCAGGCTTTCGAGTTGGCGTTTAATTTTGCAACGAAATCTTCGTGGTCTTTCTTCATATTGGCCTCCATTTGTTCTTGGCCATCTCTGATTTCCTTGAGCAGCATTTCCATCATCTGCTGCATCTCCA
>NW_019749652.1:0-215 GCF_002891405.2 Cryptotermes secundus | reverse complement strand
TACATGTTTCGGCCGCACATGGGCCATCATCAGGCAACACTTATTGTCTGGAGAGACCACTGCACTGTACAATTTATCCTTAGTGTCCTTAGGCACATCGTTGTTGTTGTTTGCAATTTTCTTCGCAGGATATTTTTATCCTACTTTTTAGCGGCTGTTTCAATATTCATTTTTAGTGTGTCGTTCACTTTAGTTGTGCGTATCAGTGCTGTTTG
>NW_019749651.1:0-215 GCF_002891405.2 Cryptotermes secundus | reverse complement strand
TAGCGTGGGTTTTATGCCGAATGGGCCAACGGACCGAGGTATTGGGCTTGACACCGCAGTACGTTCCGCTGAGATTTTCGTAAGTTGATCCCACTGGCTTTCGTGTTTGACCAATATTACTAGTCTCGTAAGCGTATTTTGAACCCTTTAAGGAAAATAACAGAGGCATCGAGAAAGCAGTCTTCTGGGATTTGGCACCGTGTATATGTGGTGTT
>NW_019749650.1:0-215 GCF_002891405.2 Cryptotermes secundus | reverse complement strand
TAGGCATTTGGATTTGCAATATATCAGTGACAGAATGAGAACGCGATTACTTTTAAAGCAAAAATGCGTTAACATCTGATTTGAAAAGTGCAATATTTTTTATTTAGCATTTGTGCCAGTTGAAATTGAAATTTTTGAACCACGGTGCTTTCACAGAATATTTTGAGAAGAAAAATTCTCCATTTGCCATTGGAGAATATATATAATCTCACTTT
>NW_019749649.1:0-215 GCF_002891405.2 Cryptotermes secundus | reverse complement strand
TCCTGTTATGATCCAGTTGAGAAATGTCCCATCTTTGTCAGTACTATCAATCAGTTTGTTGCGAATGCTCGTGTGATTGTCATGTTGTTCTTGCGTGAGGACGCGTGGAACACTGCTGGGTAACATGATACATATTCAGGTCATCAGACAGAATTTTGTAGCAAGTACAATGGCTAATCCCTGCTTTTGCTGCTGCCATTATATTTACTGTTTTG
>NW_019749648.1:0-215 GCF_002891405.2 Cryptotermes secundus | reverse complement strand
CTACTGAAGAATTGTGTGTTATATCAATTTTATTAGAAGAAGAAGAGTACGTGTCATCTCTGGCTCTGCTTATATAGGCGTTATGCCGACCAGATACCGGACACCATTCCTCATGGTTCCGTTACTGCTGTTCACACAGTCCATTGTTCACAAGACACTGCAAGTACATTATACTCATTTCCATCTACCATTGGTCCTAAGGCTTTTAAAACCCT
>NW_019749647.1:0-215 GCF_002891405.2 Cryptotermes secundus | reverse complement strand
TTAAATAAAAATTCTATTTACGTAAAATTGTCTAATAAAACTTCAAAAATGCAAACCGTCATTATGTGCATTATTTTTTCCTTACACATGTATTCCATGTGACCGCCTCTGTAGTCTAGTGGTAAGAGTTCCTAGATACAGATACAGAGGTCCTGGTTCGATTCCCGACACTACCAGATTTTCTGAGAAATATTGGGTCTGGAACGGGGTCCACT
>NW_019749646.1:0-215 GCF_002891405.2 Cryptotermes secundus | reverse complement strand
TTCTATAATGTTTATTATAGTTGCACAGTATACACAGACAAACTTGAGTTTAAAGAATAATAATAACAATAGTGAACTCTGTACACCTTGAACGTTGTATTGAAACGCAACACTGAACTAGAATCGTAGAACTGTAGAAATCTAGAACAGTAAACTCCGCTCAGTGTATCTTCTTATATATAACCTAGAGTCGGACCTATAGAAAACATGTCACT
>NW_019749645.1:0-215 GCF_002891405.2 Cryptotermes secundus | reverse complement strand
TTAATAGAGTTACTAGTGACTAAATTACTTACTAATTTTGATTTGGGACACTACTTTTAAAAACACATATATGAGAATTAGATTCTAAAGTGTTCTGACGATGGTGTATAATACTCAGATTTACTGGGTACAGTGATATAAGGGATCAAAAGCAGTAGGTGTCTCCCACCTCACCTGAGGAAGGAAACAGATACAGTTTCCGAAACGTTATGTTT
>NW_019749644.1:0-215 GCF_002891405.2 Cryptotermes secundus | reverse complement strand
TGAACATGCATAACAATGATATCACACCAGTGACCTTTCAGTATTATATATGATATCCTATCACTAATGAACTCCACCCTCTTAACTGCTGATACAATTCTCTTATGTATGGAAAAACCTGTACCTAATTCATTATTTTCATTCCCCTTTCTATAGAAAAATGTATATTTGCCTGCTGGTGCGATGCCACCTCCATCCCATCTGACCTCCTGTAC
>NW_019749643.1:0-215 GCF_002891405.2 Cryptotermes secundus | reverse complement strand
GCTAGAAACGCAAATCTAGCAAGCTAGCAACGCGAAGCTGGCAAGTTAGCAATGCAAAGCTAGCAAGTTAGCAACGCATATCCAGCAAGATATCAACGCAAAATTAGGAAGATAACAACGCCAAGCTAGCAAGTTAGAAAAGCAAAGCTAGCAAGCTAGAAACGCAAATATGGCAAGCTAGCAAAGCAAAGCTAGGAAGCTAGGAACGCAAAAAT
>NW_019749642.1:0-215 GCF_002891405.2 Cryptotermes secundus | reverse complement strand
CCAAGGAGTCCTGCCTTCTGCGAAAACGATCACGACACTGAGAAATCAGCTTTGTGTTCCAAAGTGGGAGCAAGAGGAGAGGAAAAACGGGAGGACACTGATGAGAGAATGAGAACAAAGAGTAAAGAAATACAAGCGAGATACTGCAGATTGAGGCTGTAGCATAAGTGAAGAATGCGAAGATGCATACAAAGCCCAATGGATTTCTTCTGGGT
>NW_019749641.1:0-215 GCF_002891405.2 Cryptotermes secundus | reverse complement strand
CCGAATCGCAGCTCCCTCTCAGAATAGTCCGAGTCGAAACTGATCCTATCACCTGTCTCGTCCTCCGCGTCTATCCACTGAATCGAACTGAATGGAACTGCCTATCACCTCTTCGCATCGCATCGCATCGCATCGCATCAGCATCCATCCGCATCCATCCTCGCATCGCAAATCAGATTGCTTCAAACGATCGCATTTATAGTACGCTCGGCGCT
>NW_019749640.1:0-215 GCF_002891405.2 Cryptotermes secundus | reverse complement strand
TATCGGGAGCTCTTTCCCTGGATGCAAAGCGGATGGCATGTGAAGGTGAGCATTCATTTCCATCTAGTGTCCAATTTACGAGTGTGGAGCTATACCTCCACTCCCCCATACGCATTGCTTTTACATCATCTGGCAGGTGAGTACATACAATATAAAAGCATGTGTTGTTACATTATTTGTTCTTTGCGGTTTAAAATAAAATACTGACTTGCAGG
>NW_019749639.1:0-215 GCF_002891405.2 Cryptotermes secundus | reverse complement strand
CTAGCTTGCCAGCTTTGCGTTGCTAGCTTGCCAGGTCTGCGTTGCTAACTTGCCAGCTTTGCGTTGCTGGCTTGCTAGATTTGCTTTGCTAGCTTGCCATCTTTGATTTGATAGCTTGACAGGTTTGCGGTGCTAGCTGCTAGATTTGCGTTGCAAGATTGATATCTTTCCGTTGCTATCTTGCAAGCTTTGATTTGCTAGCTTGCCAGCATTGC
>NW_019749638.1:0-215 GCF_002891405.2 Cryptotermes secundus | reverse complement strand
TTGCGTTGCTAGATTGCTTGTTTTGCTTTGCCATTTTGTCAGATTTGCGTTGCTACCTTGCTAGCATGTCGTAGCTAGCTTGCTAGGTCTGCGTTGCTAGTTAGATAACATTGCGTTGCTAGCTTGCTAGGTTTCTAGATATACTTTGCTAGCTTGATAGCTTTGCGTTGCTATCTCTCTAGTTTGTTGTGCTAGCTTGCTAGCTTTGCGATGCA
>NW_019749637.1:0-215 GCF_002891405.2 Cryptotermes secundus | reverse complement strand
CTCACAGTATGCTGCACTACACTAGCAACGTTAAATTAAAATACAAATAAACCTAACACAATACTAGTTATTCGTCTAACAGTTCCACTCCAGACAAGTCACTGCTTTGACTGAGTTCAATTGTATCATTATCACTGGAGTCGATGTCACTGCTGTCTTCAGAACATCAAATGATAATTCTTTCTATAGTGTTCTCTCTAATTCCCTCTTTTTCG
>NW_019749636.1:0-215 GCF_002891405.2 Cryptotermes secundus | reverse complement strand
ATTGCCTTGCTAGCTTGCTAATTTGCTTTGCTTGAATGCAAGCCTTCTACTTTTGCGTTTCTATGTTGTTAACTTTGCTTTTCTAGCTTGATAGTTTTGCGTTGCTATCTTGGAAGCTTTCCGTAGCTTGCTTGCTTTCTATGTGTTTCTTGCTCTCTAGCTTTCGTTGATAGCTTCCCAGCCTTGCGTTAATAATTTGCTAATTTTGCGTTGCT
>NW_019749635.1:0-215 GCF_002891405.2 Cryptotermes secundus | reverse complement strand
TCCGTTGCCCAGCAATGGATATATGCAAACCACATAGAAAACACCCCTTCCTCTATTGTATAGAGAACACATCCGTTGCCCAGCACTGGATATATTCAAACCACATAAAAACACCTCTTCCTCTATTGTATAGAGAACACATCCGTTGCCCGGCAATGGATATATGCAAGCCACATAGAAAACACCTCTTCCTCTATTGTATTTACGGCGCATTG
>NW_019749634.1:0-215 GCF_002891405.2 Cryptotermes secundus | reverse complement strand
TAAGAGCATGTACTACTATTACATAGATCAGACTACATAAGCTTACAATTTTGTATAAAGATTAGCTTTATCCTTCTCTAGCCTAGTCTCCTAAAGTAGACTTAGGCGATCTCCATGCTGTCTGTGTGTCTGTGAAACTCCACTTATCAAATTTTGAACACCTCAACCAGTCTTCACGAAACTTGGTATATGTATCATGGCACCTGAGCCCATCT
>NW_019749633.1:0-215 GCF_002891405.2 Cryptotermes secundus | reverse complement strand
TTTTCTTGTTGTTAGATTTCGTTGCTAGATTGCTAGATTTGCGTTGCTAGCTTGCTAGTTATCCGTTGCTAGCTTGCTAGCTTTGCTTTGCTAGCTTGCCTGATTTGCTTAGCTTTTTTGCCAGCTGTACGTTGCTTGCTTGCTTGCAATGCGTTTCTTGCTTTCCCTCATTGCGTTTCTAGCTTGCTAGTTTTGCTTTACTGGCTTGCTAGCTT
>NW_019749632.1:0-215 GCF_002891405.2 Cryptotermes secundus | reverse complement strand
GTGTGTGACGTGGTACATTAGTACAAATATGTTTTCGGACATTATTAATCTCCCTGTCTTTATCTGAGAACACAATAACAAAATTAAAATATAAGGCATAATCCGATGCTCAGTGAAAATCCAAAAGAATTCGTTGATTCTGTAATGAAGTCATCGGCAAGAAATCGTCCTTCAGACACAGGACCTCATGTCACTGTCATTATCCCACATGTTAA
>NW_019749631.1:0-215 GCF_002891405.2 Cryptotermes secundus | reverse complement strand
TTAACTAAAATTTATTGAATGAAAATTTTATTAAAATTGATTAATTATTGTAGTAATTATAAGAAATTTAAAAGATTTCATTATAAAGAATGAACCATTTTATGAATTGTTTGAAAATCTTTATTTTATCTTGAAAAATTCAAAAATTTTATGGTAAAATTATATACATCTTGTTGAAATTTTTCAAACTTCAATAAAAATTCTCTAAATTACAT
>NW_019749630.1:0-215 GCF_002891405.2 Cryptotermes secundus | reverse complement strand
TGCTTCGCTTATTCTTCTACTCTGAAAATGGAGGCAGTAGTTTCTTTCGAAACGTCGGTTTGTAATATTACACGGAGGCAGGTCCCTCATAATAGTACTTTTCGCAGCCACCGCCGTCAGACCCTCAAATGCAAGATATCAGTATGATATTTCAGACAAAATTTAATATTTAAGTTTTGAGGTTTTCGCGGCGATGACAATGAAGAAAGTCGTCT
>NW_019749629.1:0-215 GCF_002891405.2 Cryptotermes secundus | reverse complement strand
GAATAATATTACAAAAGGGGAAACTCGGAATAAGTGTCATGAGTTGATGAGGCGTATATTTTATGACACACGAATGATACTAAGCAATTGCCTGTTAGCTTAGAAAATGGGAAAATTGATAAGGAGGAGGATCATCCAATTATAAGCTTTGTTATAATGTGTCTGAGGAAAACAGAGTATTTAAGGTTTATGTAAGGAGTGTGAGGGTCACTTCT
>NW_019749628.1:0-215 GCF_002891405.2 Cryptotermes secundus | reverse complement strand
GTATTTCTATGCCGTCATTTTCTTGTGGGACTGACGAAACCCACAAAACTTTGGAAGTATAGCAGGTCTGTGGACTGATACTTGAACACAGGACCTTTCGACTACGTAGCAGGAATGCTGATCACTCCAACGTGATATTTGGTGTATTCTACACAGTGCCGTGTATACACTTATTTTGAAACAGACTGCGGTAGGCATCCCATATAAGGACTTCT
>NW_019749627.1:0-215 GCF_002891405.2 Cryptotermes secundus | reverse complement strand
GTGATGCCGTCCCTTGACCATCTAATTGTCATTTTATACAATCCTTTTTAGGCTTGTGACGACAGTGGTGGTCAGGGAGACAGGATCATACGCTACATTTGAGTCTGGTATCTTCTCCATGGCGCGATAATCAGTTTACTTTAAGTATTAATTTCCATCTTGCTAGGGAGGTATTTAGGGAAATCAGTGATTTGATGCTGAGCAAAACCTGCCAG
>NW_019749626.1:0-215 GCF_002891405.2 Cryptotermes secundus | reverse complement strand
TTTTACTCTGTTGCACCCAATAATAATGCAAGAGCTTGTGTTTATGTCAGGAATCATGTTAATGCCTTGCCTTTGCTGGAGCTCGGTTCCAGGGTTGCAACAGCGGTAAGGATAACATACCTGTATCGATAAGGCTGTAAGGATCTTATAATTGCTTCAGTCTGCCTTCCGTAGGACTCGGCTAAACCACCGCTAACTAAGGAAATGAGGGACAT
>NW_019749625.1:0-215 GCF_002891405.2 Cryptotermes secundus | reverse complement strand
GAATATTTATTATTGTTTAAATAATACAAGTTTCCATGTCTTATTTTTGTTTTTATGTAAATTTTGTGTCCTTCTTTGTGCTATCTTTACAATTGGCCATTGGACTGTTTAGTAAACATACAAATAAATAGTTGGTTGACAAACTTAAATAAATAAAGGGAGGCCCATGGGAAAGAAAATGAAGGAATCTTAACACCATGGTACAAAGTTTTCCA
>NW_019749624.1:0-215 GCF_002891405.2 Cryptotermes secundus | reverse complement strand
CATGGTATGGATGTCTGCGTTTATTCTGTGTTTGTGTTGTTCTGTCTGTGTGTAGTGAGCTTGAGACGGGCTGATCCTCCGTCCAAGGAATCCTCCGACTGTCTTAGGATTAAGAAAGTGAAGAGAAACAAGACCTTCCATGGATGCCCTATGCTCCAAAGTGGGAGCGACAGGAGAGTAACAGAGAGATTTTAACGTGAAATATGAGTTATCAT
>NW_019749623.1:0-215 GCF_002891405.2 Cryptotermes secundus | reverse complement strand
GGGAGAGGAGAGCGTACAGCGTTTTGATAGGAAAACCCGAAGGCAAGAACCAATTAGGACGACCTAGAGAGAGATGGAAGGAAAGCATTACATTGGGTCTTGCATAAATAGGTTTAGGAGGTATGGACTGGATTCATCTGGCTCAAGATAGGGATCACAGGTATCAATGAAAAGTTGATGACAATCAGTACTGCAGATAGCAATAACAGGGTGAG
>NW_019749622.1:0-215 GCF_002891405.2 Cryptotermes secundus | reverse complement strand
GGCTCCCACATTTTCTAGACAATCGGCTGAAAGAGGCAGTGAGGGTGTCAGCCTTACGCGCAAGCGCCCTTCTCTCGCCAGGAACATTCCTGGTACTCATTTCTGTTAAGAGGCCGAGTCGGCTGCAAGGATTAGGTCAATTAAAAATCGAATGACCTTACTGGGAAAAGAGACCTTCCGGCTTGTAGCACGGTGCATCAACGAATTATGCTACA
>NW_019749621.1:0-215 GCF_002891405.2 Cryptotermes secundus | reverse complement strand
AGTCACATTTTCGGGCCTGATATTGGGCCAGCTTCCCGAGGCCTTCAAGTCGATCGCCGAATACCAAAGGAAGGATCCCCTGTGTAGGGATATTTATCAGAAGGTCATTCGGCAGGACCCGGCGGCGAGACAATATAAGTTAGTGAATGGCACCTTACTGTACCAACCGACCAGAGCGAGGGCTAAGCGTTACCTCCTTCCTGAGCTCCTACGGC
>NW_019749620.1:0-215 GCF_002891405.2 Cryptotermes secundus | reverse complement strand
CTCAAGGAAGCTCACAATTAAGATGTACAAAAATAATAACTTTTTATATGCTATTCCAGTTAGTATTTTTGCTTTCCTTTCCTCTTGCTCCCACTTTGGAGCATTGGGCTGATTTCTTTGTTTCATGATCATTTTTACAGAGGGTAGGTCTCCTTGGACGGGGGATCAGACTGTCACAAGGCCTCTACCTAAACACAGGACAACACAAATACAGA
>NW_019749619.1:0-215 GCF_002891405.2 Cryptotermes secundus | reverse complement strand
ACGCATAAAGTCTTCAACGTCTATTAATATTTCACAGCTGAATCCGCACAAATCATTTCCATAACGGCTTCGTGTCCTTGACTCAGTCTCTCAGCTACGACTAACTTCAAACGAGCTTCACTCTCCCGTACAAAACTTCGTCACAGATACGGACCTACAGTAAACATTTATCACGTGATCGCTATCCAACCAGTCTATTGGCGCGTCGACCGAAT
>NW_019749618.1:0-215 GCF_002891405.2 Cryptotermes secundus | reverse complement strand
AACGCAGAGCTTACAAGCTAGCAACTCAAAACTAACAAGCTAACAACGCTATTCTACCAAGTTACTTATGCATATCTAGCAATCTAGCAAGATAGCACCGCAAAGCTATCTAGCTAGCAACTCATAGCTAGCAACGATAAGCTAGCAATATAGCAACGCAAACCTATCAAGGTGTCAAAGCAAAGCTAGCAAGCTAGCAACGCCAGGCTACAAAG
>NW_019749617.1:0-215 GCF_002891405.2 Cryptotermes secundus | reverse complement strand
TAACCGTCGTTCTGTTTCAAATAAAAACAGGACTATGGATAATGTTCAGAAACATAATATCTCTATTAATGTACCAGCGTCACAAACGTCTAGATCTTATGTCTTTAGAATTCCTTTTTTTTTAACTTCGTCTTATCTTTTAAATTCGTCACAGGACAAATAGGAGTTCAATTTCATACTCTACACCACATTACGTTATATTAACATTACGGAAT
>NW_019749616.1:0-215 GCF_002891405.2 Cryptotermes secundus | reverse complement strand
TATGAGTGCTGCGGAAATCCATGATGAATTATGCGTGATTTATGGTCGAAATTTAATGCGTGAAGGAACTGTAAGACGGGTGTAGAATTAGATTCTAAAGGGTTCTGATGATGGGGTATAACAGTCAAAATTATTTGGTTTTTGGACTTCGTCCATGGTCTGGTATTCTGAAATCCAGAAAACACAACATTTCAAAAACTGGATCTGTTTCCATC
>NW_019749615.1:0-215 GCF_002891405.2 Cryptotermes secundus | reverse complement strand
AGACATCTGACAGCTGTGTCATTGTGAAGTCAGTAAATTTACATAGGCAGAAGGCTTTCATCCAAAACATGAGCGTCTATTAACATTCTGTGGCCAACCAGTTAACACTTCTGTCCTGTATTTGCAAGGTATCCAGTTCAGGTCTCTTCAAGGGCATTGATAATGTTTCAAAATAGATTACAACCACAACTTCTTCAACTCCCTATAATAATAAT
>NW_019749614.1:0-215 GCF_002891405.2 Cryptotermes secundus | reverse complement strand
TCGCTCGGTCGGTATAGTTCGCTTGCGGACTAAGACTACGGAGTTTGTCTGTCTTCCTCGACCCTCTCATGCCTGCAGTTTCTGACCCTTGCAGTTTGTGATGCTTACCGTGACTTAACTTTACATACTTTTACCTGGTTGTTAATGAAATTATTGTCAGAAAAAATCTTTAAAATAACCAATCAATATATCGTTTTCCCCCTGTTCCATGGTAC
>NW_019749613.1:0-215 GCF_002891405.2 Cryptotermes secundus | reverse complement strand
CAAAATGAACCATAAATAAACAAACAATTAAGTAAATTTGCCGCATACTATTATTGTTGTGGAATGAAGCCGGACTCTTTGGCGGACATGTGACGTGCATGTGAGAAATTAAGACATACTATGATGTACAGACCCATTGCTAGGCAACCACTCAGTAAACACATTTCCGCAGCGCAAGCGAACAACAGTAGGACGTCCATTGCTAGGCAAAAGAT
>NW_019749612.1:0-215 GCF_002891405.2 Cryptotermes secundus | reverse complement strand
GAAGACAGGAAGGAGGCTACTGAAATTACCTGTACTTACATGGGAGGATATCCAAATGCATTTTAAAGAAGAGTGTGTGTGGAGAGTGTGGACTGGATTCACCTGGCTCAGGATGGGGCCCAGTGGAGGGCTCTTGTGAAAATGGTAATGAAATTTCCATTACATAAAATTCTTCTCAAGACGTACACGGCTCCATAGAGTTAATTTATGTAGAT
>NW_019749611.1:0-215 GCF_002891405.2 Cryptotermes secundus | reverse complement strand
TTTTTTTTAATTTTATTTTTACCATGCTGTCTTTTCCGTTGATACTGCGAAGACCGATGTTAGTAACGAGTAATAGCGTTAGATTGCACACGTAAATAGGAGGAATGGGAGAACATTTGAACTGGATTAAACCTGAGATGTAGAGACCACTTGGGAGGTTTAAGTTGAGATGGAAAGGTAATATTAAAATGGTCTTCAAGGTACAAATGCGGGTT
>NW_019749610.1:0-215 GCF_002891405.2 Cryptotermes secundus | reverse complement strand
TCGACAAACACGAGTTATGGAGTTCTAATGTTCATCATCGTCGCCACAAAATGCTGAATTCGTTGGTTAATTTAACAACGTTCTTTGGACTTAGAGGTTATTAGAGTCGAGAGTGGGAGTCTAGAATGTGGGGAAATGGATTTACATTATTCCAACATACCCCTAGAAGGCCCCCCTCGTGTCTCCACCTTATCGTGGTGAGGGGGTTTGAGTAT
>NW_019749609.1:0-215 GCF_002891405.2 Cryptotermes secundus | reverse complement strand
TATAATACAGTATTTCTATCCAGAAGCAAAGCAGACCTTTATCTGAAATTCTGACGTTTAAATCTAGAAAATAAATTACTATCAACGTTACAAAGTATCGTAATTATTAATTCGTAATATTAAGCTTTAATTTTTATTTATTCTAGAAAGCTCCTCATGGCGCCTAAAGTCCCGGAAATCCAAAATGGCTACAAGAAAATGCAATCAACACTCCA
>NW_019749608.1:0-215 GCF_002891405.2 Cryptotermes secundus | reverse complement strand
TACTTTTCCATTCAATTAGCTCCTCAATTATCCTCACAAGGCTGAATGGACCCTGTTTCAGACCCATTACTTCTCAGAAAATCTTGTAGCGCCAAGAATCAAACCCGGGACCTCTGGATCTGTACCCAGTAAGTCTGACCACTAGACCACAGAGGCTGTCCTCTAAAATTGTGGTGGATGCAAACACTGCAAAGACGTATATATAAAATCTATAT
>NW_019749607.1:0-215 GCF_002891405.2 Cryptotermes secundus | reverse complement strand
TATCACTTCAAAAATGTATAGCACTGCCAATGTTAAAATATTATAATGTTTAAAAATTTGTTAGCATGACGTTCGATTATTAACCCCTCTGATAATTCGAAGGACCTTGTTTTGCAGTTTAAAGAGTTTGTCACATTTGTTATCCCCTCCCCATAATATAATACCGTACATCAGACAGGACTCAAAATTTGAAAAGTAGATATTTCTTATCATAT
>NW_019749606.1:0-215 GCF_002891405.2 Cryptotermes secundus | reverse complement strand
GCCCGCCCGAACACGGGAATCATTGGTTCGATTCCCACTCAATGCTTGGATGTCTACTTTTATTCTGTCTTTGTATGTAGGTAGCGGTCTTGCGATGGGTTGTTCTCCCGTCCAAGAAGTCAAAGCAGCTGTCTAAGGTAAGAAACTGAAGGGTAACAGAGTGTTTAAAGGGTGTCCTATGCTCCAGGAGGGAGCAACAGGAATAGATGAATATG
>NW_019749605.1:0-215 GCF_002891405.2 Cryptotermes secundus | reverse complement strand
GCGTTTCTTTGTTCGTGGGACTACAACAGACTTTCACCGAGGTCGGCATACTACTGATCCACTGTAGCCATAGCCAATGGATGGATGTAGTAGGAGGGCGTGCGTGCATCAACTTTAAGGGACCAGTGCGAATGAAAGTGTTAGGTACAGGTAAGGTAAAAAGGTGAAGCTGTCCCTGTGCTTAAGTAATTAAACACTACGCCATGAAGGCGTAT
>NW_019749604.1:0-215 GCF_002891405.2 Cryptotermes secundus | reverse complement strand
TATGAGCCAGTTGCTCTGTTATATCACTTTTGCATCGTATTCATCTTAAGTAGTGTGTCCTTTATTGAATGTGTAGTTTTGTGTGCTGCATTTTGTTTGAGTGTAGTGTGTTGTGTCTTATTCTAGTATTACTGCCACCAGTTAATATTATTATTGGGGGTACGCGGTAACGAAGTTGGTTGAGGCACTGTGCTACAAGCCGGAAGGTCGCGGGT
>NW_019749603.1:0-215 GCF_002891405.2 Cryptotermes secundus | reverse complement strand
GTGTGTTTCTCAGTTCCTTGAGGAGAATGTTACGATAGGAGATCATAGACTAAAGAACTACTATTTTTTTACTTTTTCCGTAATCAATTATTCTAGAAACTAGAAAACCCAATGTTTCGGAAATTGGATTTGTTTCCGTCCTCAGGTGAGTGAGAGGACCTACTCAGTTCAGTCCTTTAGAAAGAGCTAAACTCAATCACTGGACAACCGCAGTC
>NW_019749602.1:0-215 GCF_002891405.2 Cryptotermes secundus | reverse complement strand
TTCTGTTACTTGTTAAAATATAATATTGTAACGGATTTGCTCAAAACATTGCTAGACAACGGCTCGGTAAACACGGCCCAACGCGCAACAATGGAAACTGTGCCTCAGAGGACGACTGTTATAGCTCGTTGCTAGGCAGTAGCCAGTGCGCCAATGGACTGGCGAGATACCAGTCACGTGAAGATTAGAAAGGCCAATAAATCGAATCATCATTC
>NW_019749601.1:0-215 GCF_002891405.2 Cryptotermes secundus | reverse complement strand
TTTTATCCTTCCTTGTGCAACTCATTCAAAATCTGCTAGGTTTCAGTATTTCTTCTTCCTACTTTATTTCACAACATGTTTCAGCCTAACTGGACATTATCAGGTGTACAAGGCGTGTTTAAGGAGTCTGCTTTGCTTTCCTTTTGTTGTATTAGACACTTCTAGATGTTTCATTCTGGTTATGTTATGCCATGCCTTTGTGTATAACTGTTTAT
>NW_019749600.1:0-215 GCF_002891405.2 Cryptotermes secundus | reverse complement strand
GAGCTCAGAAACAGGCGTTACCTGTAACTGCTAGAGCTGTTAGAATACATAAATTAGATAACTACGCTTACTTTTAGAGACAAATTGCAAGTAAGTGAACGAATTAGGTAAAAGGTAAAGCTATCCCTATAACAGGCAGTGAAGGTCCTTAGGATTGTGAGACGTGGAGGCTTCCACATTTTTTCTAGACAATCGGCTCAAAGATGACGGTAAGG
>NW_019749599.1:0-215 GCF_002891405.2 Cryptotermes secundus | reverse complement strand
TTGCGACGAGCTGATCACTCGCTCAAGGATTCCTACGGACTGTGTAAGATCTAGAAGAAACTGAAGTTAACGGAGAAGTTCATGGAAATAGGCCTAGGCCTAGCAATTAGAAATGTGTGACTTTGAAACCCTCCCTCTGTTATTATTTTATGAAATTACTGAATTCGTAACATTTAAAATAACAGAAAAATTACGTCACGAACTGCATTGTTCGT
>NW_019749598.1:0-215 GCF_002891405.2 Cryptotermes secundus | reverse complement strand
AACATCTGGACCATGGGATGCACATGATTACCCAACCTGTCCACGTATTTCCTTGCAGTAATTCGGTCATCAAGGGTAACAATGGAACCAACAGAATACTGTACCATGATGTTGCTACCTAAACCAGCACAGATCTTGCCCGTGTTTCACTGTTGGAACCAGACTTCCTGGGGTGTTCTCCAAACGTAAACTCTTCCTGATGCAGGGAACAGCGT
>NW_019749597.1:0-215 GCF_002891405.2 Cryptotermes secundus | reverse complement strand
CTGAACTGCGACTGAACAATTATTGTTGGCTTCTCGTTATTCAGTCTCGGGTCGGACCACAGTACAGAAAACACATTCGTTGCCCAACAATGGATATATGCGAACCACACAGGAAACACCTCTGCGACACGGGTTCTGCTGTTGCGTGCGTTTCCTAGAAATGGGTCTACTCTATTGTTGTAGAGTATCTGTTGCGGGCTTGCTTCCCGAGGCGT
>NW_019749596.1:0-215 GCF_002891405.2 Cryptotermes secundus | reverse complement strand
CATTTCTGTTAGTCTCCAACAGAAATCGATCCCAGGGGCCACAGAATATGGCGGTAACGCGCTAGATTTGTATTTGGGAAGACATCGGTTCGAATCTCAGCCGGAACATCTGGTACTGAGACTTGGTTTTCCTCCGTTCCTTAAAGCAAATGCCAGAACAGTACTTCAAGTCATGACCGCTTCTTTCAAAATCCTTTCCAATTCAGTATTCACCA
>NW_019749595.1:0-215 GCF_002891405.2 Cryptotermes secundus | reverse complement strand
AAATTTCAAACGTATTTATGACCAATAAATTCAGTAATTTCTCACATGAAGGGTTGAAAACTATTGTATGCTATTCTAAAAGGGATATTTAGCATTCAGATCTCTTTTTCTTTTCTTTTTTTTTTCTTGGTACAACAGCCCCAGTGGGCTTAGGCCTACCTCCATGAAACTCTCTGTTCACTTCTGTTTTTCTAGATCTTACACATTCGGTAGGA
>NW_019749594.1:0-215 GCF_002891405.2 Cryptotermes secundus | reverse complement strand
AAGTTCGGTTTCTTTTTGGTACCCCCTCATACAAGTTCCGGAATAAAGTAATTTTAGCGTAGTCCTAAATTAAAGTTGTTTCTCAAGTGTAATTTCCAAATTAGGTTTTATGTTAATATTGTATTCATATTAGAATTAGTGATTAATTTGAATAGGGTGGACACCCTTCGGAAATCACCGTTCTCAACTTTGAGTTTAGAAGAGAAATTACAAGT
>NW_019749593.1:0-215 GCF_002891405.2 Cryptotermes secundus | reverse complement strand
AGCACTGAAGGAAAGTGAGAATGAGTTAAGGGAAAGACACTATGTGGTCCCGACTGAAAGTTGGCATTGTTATTACTGTAAATAGGAGGTAAACGGAAGAGTAAATACACGTAGAATCAGTGTACATAGGGTAGGACAGAGATGGTATATCGAGTAATAGGAATGAAGGAAAGTTACGGTCTCAAGCCATCGGCTCTAGGCGAGAGACTAGAATG
>NW_019749592.1:0-215 GCF_002891405.2 Cryptotermes secundus | reverse complement strand
TGACTTAATCTCAGTGTCATTGCAGTTGAAGTATTGTAGGTAAGTCACATTAACAGGTCAGGAGAATTATGATGGAAGCTAGACAAAGACATCCTTTTGCAGTGTAGGCTGCCAAAATCATGCATTATGTAACATAATTTTGATGTTTTCAGGTGAGGAACAACACTGCTCTCTGGCAGCTGTTTGTAAAGCTGATGCTGTCTAGCACAGAGAGT
>NW_019749591.1:0-215 GCF_002891405.2 Cryptotermes secundus | reverse complement strand
TGAATGTTAAGAAAGGCATTCCCGTCACGACACAACAGAAGGATTACTAAGGTACGGTATTCTGAATGCGTTTTCTTTACGTGATTCTTCCCGAAGGTTTACAGGGGACAACGAAGGTCATTTGAAGCCAATAGTAGAACGAGAAACAGAATGAAGAGAGGCCTCGCCCTTCAAGGAAAATGTGTTCGCCTGAAGATTGATTTCGGGTTGATGTA
>NW_019749590.1:0-215 GCF_002891405.2 Cryptotermes secundus | reverse complement strand
ATATTACGAGTCGCAGAAAGCACTTCCCCTCAAACCCCTTGACTGGAATTACATCATCGTTCCTGCCATTGGCTGCCATTCACACTTCGCTGTACTTCTATGATACCAAGATCATCCAAAGGTCATGTCACTATATCACTGTATTTATTTCAGCCTTCCCTAAAGCCTGTTTAATTAGTTCAGCACTATGCCATAGAGATGCATGGAGGTGTAGT
>NW_019749589.1:0-215 GCF_002891405.2 Cryptotermes secundus | reverse complement strand
TGTGTGTGCGTTTATTCTGTTTGTGTTGTTTGCGATGGGCTGATCCCCCGCCCAAGGAGTCCTACCGTGTGTGTAAAAAGATTACGGAACTGAAGAAGAGGCCAGGGCCCAAAGGGCTGTAGAGCCATTGATGAATGAATGGAGGTTGTTAGCTATGAGCTTGCACACTGTGTGTTTTATTCTCGGGAGAGGTAGAAATTTCTCTCTTCGCCACC
>NW_019749588.1:0-215 GCF_002891405.2 Cryptotermes secundus | reverse complement strand
GAAATTAGTGTAGGTTCCAAGGTTATGAAGGTTATCTGATATTATTCGAGTGAATGGTGTGTATGATGTGCCAAAATCAAACACACATGCAGATGTATATACCTAGTTACAATTCAGATCAACTACAATTTGATGGACAACAGATAGCACACAAGTGTGCTTGAATTGCGTACACTGAAGTTTGCAGGGTATGAAAGCGATACTAAGCTGTAGGT
>NW_019749587.1:0-215 GCF_002891405.2 Cryptotermes secundus | reverse complement strand
CACGGACGAGTTTGGGTCATTGGAACCCGAGCCTAGTCGGACTCGCGAGCTAGACTCGTACGTGTATGGGCCTCCTAAGGCATGAACTGTCTTCGTTCGATCGAACACTGAGATCGTTGGTTCGAATCCCACTCGAGGCATGGATGTCTGTTTGTGTTTATTCTGTGTGTTGTTCTGTGTGTAGATAGCGGTCTTGCGACTAGCTGATCCCCTGT
>NW_019749586.1:0-215 GCF_002891405.2 Cryptotermes secundus | reverse complement strand
TATGTGTTTATTCTGTGTGTATGTTGTCCTATGTTTAGGTAGCGGCTTTGCAGATGTCTGATCACTCGTCCAAGGAGTCCTACTGTCTGTATAAAATGATCACGGAACTGGCTAAGAGGCCTGGGCCCTGAATGGGCTGGTGGAGCCATTGAAAGGAAATGGAATAGCCTAAAGACCACACATATAAGAGTCCATTTGTCACAAGTCCGATCTGT
>NW_019749585.1:0-215 GCF_002891405.2 Cryptotermes secundus | reverse complement strand
TATGTGTTTATTCTGTGTGTATGTTGTCCTATGTTTAGGTAGCGGACTTGCAGATGTATGATCACTCGTCCAAGGAGTCCTACTGTCTGTATAAAATGATCACTGAACTGGCTAAGAGGCCTGGGCCCTGAATTGGCTGGAGGAGCCATTGAAAGGAAATGGAATAGCCGAAAGACCACACATATAAGAGTCCATTTGTCACAAGTCCGATCTGT
>NW_019749584.1:0-215 GCF_002891405.2 Cryptotermes secundus | reverse complement strand
TTATACCCGACCGACCTATTCCATATCTTATGTTATATGAAGCTACATTTATTGTAATATATCATAGTGCGCTATGTTAATAATGAACATTAACTTTTACTTGTCGATACAGTAGCCGGACATTCTAAGGCATGATCTGTCTTCGTTGTTCGAACGCTGGGATCGTGGGTTCAAATACAACTCGAGACATGGATGCCTGTGTGCGTTTATTCTGT
>NW_019749583.1:0-215 GCF_002891405.2 Cryptotermes secundus | reverse complement strand
CTCCGCATAATATCCTATTATCTGTTCCCCAATCGCCCAACATGGCGATGGCGGTTCATTCTAATACATAACAATGCATGTTATTAAAATTATTAAATGACAAATTACGAAGGATTTGAAAGGAACCTATCATGGTCTAATGGAAGTATCATCCGTGCATTTTTCTCTAGGGGCTAAGGAAAAACACTGAAAGCCAAAATCAAGGTAACTGATGT
>NW_019749582.1:0-215 GCF_002891405.2 Cryptotermes secundus | reverse complement strand
TGGTTGATGAGTATCCTCGGTTCCTGCTTGGCTTGTCCTTGCATTTTTAGCTTCTGCCCAGCACGTCCACAACGTTTTCGCTTCGCTAGGAGGAGTGTGCCTACCCTTGAGGCTAGATATCTCAGACGTCCTGATTCTGGCTGTGTGCTAGAACTGCACGCTCCCTGCAGTGGTATGTCAGAACTGCTGGCTCCCTAGAGAGGGGTACTTGATGT
>NW_019749581.1:0-215 GCF_002891405.2 Cryptotermes secundus | reverse complement strand
AGGTTTGTAAATGCAAATGTGATATGGTTTTGGTAATTTATGGTGCTTTTCTCTATATTTATGCACCACGCTAGCATGCACTTTGTATAAGCGCCTTGGGACTCCTAGGTTCCTATAAGTGGAACATTATACAGATCAATATATGTTTTCTTGTATGTCGGCCTTGCGGCCATTCTATGTAAAGGTTCACTTGGGCTTAGTGCTTGGAGGTACTC
>NW_019749580.1:0-215 GCF_002891405.2 Cryptotermes secundus | reverse complement strand
TTCAGTCACTCTGTACTCCTCTGTCCTAATTTGTACTCAACTAATCTTCACAACTCACTAAGGACACACTCCATTCTTGTCCTTGTTCTCTCAACTGCTGAACCCTCCTGGACTCTCCTTACCTGCAGACAGACTCATGTTATATAGCCGCAGCACAGGCAATGCAGAAAACAGTTCTATTGTTGCATAGTGCAGACCACACAGAAAACAAGTCA
>NW_019749579.1:0-215 GCF_002891405.2 Cryptotermes secundus | reverse complement strand
AACTCCACCATTCGTGACCTCGGCACTAGATGCAGGTGAAAGGTCAGCCTCACTCCCCGCCGCTTTTCCTAGAGCATTGAATAAGATACTGAGTGGGCCCCAGAGCCGGTCTGAGCTCCGTGAGGCAGAGTAAAACAACTTGCCCCTGCCGGCAATTGAACCCCGCACGTCTAGCCCATAGGCCGTCGGTATACCGACTGAGATATCCGGATTGT
>NW_019749578.1:0-215 GCF_002891405.2 Cryptotermes secundus | reverse complement strand
AGCAATTCGCGGAAGTAGAAAATTTGGGTCAGAAAGCGTAAAGGTAGAGTGGGTGTATGGAAGCATGTTTGAATATGTAGAATAGATTAGCCTGGCTTTTTAATGAGTCCAATAGCCGGGATCTTGTGAATACGGTAAGGAACCTTAGGTTTTCTTCGAAGACTGTGAATTTTGTGACGTTGAGCGATTATTCCCGAAGTTAATTGGTTAGTTGT
>NW_019749577.1:0-215 GCF_002891405.2 Cryptotermes secundus | reverse complement strand
TTCTAACTTGGCCCAATAAAGGTAATAAATTTAATCGAAATCTGTCTACTTCTCTGAAAAGGAAACCTGTGGACGGACAGACAGAAGGAAATATAGGAGCGCCCAATATACTTTTCTGCACAGATTGCTTACAGAGGTATGTGGGTAAAACATGCAGACTGATTATCCTACTTGGTTAGTCCGGCTTGGGTTAGCCTCCAATGGCAGGCTGTTGT
>NW_019749576.1:0-215 GCF_002891405.2 Cryptotermes secundus | reverse complement strand
AGAAGCCGTGATTACAAATAAATACGAGTATAACATTATCGCTTTTCCAGACTTTGTAGTTCACTGGAAGACCGTATAGTGTTCCGAGTGTGGTATTGGACGTTCCTTGGTAACGGCTGCAATAATGATATTCCTCTGTCTGCGGCTCAATTATTCTCTTCACAGATCTCATATAGAACCGAATTTTATCTGAACATGTCTCTTGCTTGTAACAT
>NW_019749575.1:0-215 GCF_002891405.2 Cryptotermes secundus | reverse complement strand
GTGCTAATTCCTGTTACAATTTCTTTTTACGCTACAGTCTACTGACCCTGTATTTTCATTTGCTCAGCTCTAAGCCTGATTGTGCTTCTGTGGTTTGGAGCTCTGTTACTGTTAACGACTGCAATAAACTTGAGCGCATGCAATTAAAATTTTTAGCCCTTTGTGGCTTAATTATTAATTGATATTAATAATATCGTTAAATGTTGCACCTTTGT
>NW_019749574.1:0-215 GCF_002891405.2 Cryptotermes secundus | reverse complement strand
ATAACCAACATAACATGTTCGACCTCATAATACAACATCAGTACATGCCCACACTAACGTCACAGACACAAGAAGTATAAATATGTTGTGAAACACAACGCTCCATGAACAACCACAGGACAACATCAAAGGCAGGATGAAACAGCAAAACTCATTAAAAAACATAATACGGTTGCTGAAATAATACAATACCCATAATATATATGCAGAACCTT
>NW_019749573.1:0-215 GCF_002891405.2 Cryptotermes secundus | reverse complement strand
TGGTTGATGAATAACGAGGAATGTATATACGTTAACTTGTTATCATGTCAGTTTATGTTAGACATCACTGCATTCTCTAAATGAACATTTCTGTCGTCTATCCAACACGCGCCGTCAACTGTAAGGGTTCTACATGCTTTTGAAACATGAATCTTTGAAATGCAACCTTGAATTTTAATACACTGTTTTAATGTATGCTGGTGTGTTGGGCATGT
>NW_019749572.1:0-214 GCF_002891405.2 Cryptotermes secundus | reverse complement strand
GGGACTTTTTCCTCGGGGGTAAAGCGGCCGGGACCTGAAGTTCATCACTCACCTCCAGCTACTACCGAGGTCAATATAATATGTATCTATAGACCCACTCCCCCATACGCCTCCTTGCCGTAATGCTGAATTAGTTAAGTAGAGAGACAACTTTACTTTTACGCAAAATCCTTATTTTTTTTTCCTTGGCACTACAGCCCCAGTGGGCCTAGGC
>NW_019749571.1:0-215 GCF_002891405.2 Cryptotermes secundus | reverse complement strand
GTATATAAATTCGCATATTTGCATTACGAAGTATGTGAACAGAAAATACATTGTGATTATCTAACTTTATCTAGCTGAGCCCTTCTTCAGATTCGGCAAGTTGTGAATCTATTCAACAACTTCCCGGCACTTATGGAACCTGAAAATTCATTACCCTGTTCACAAATGCACTCCACTGGTCCCTATATTGAGCCAGATCAATCCAGTCCATACCA
>NW_019749570.1:0-215 GCF_002891405.2 Cryptotermes secundus | reverse complement strand
TGTCTATCAATGGCTCTAGAGGCCTTTTCATTTGACCTTGGTCGCTTTTTCAGACCCTTGATCCCATACACCGTCGGTAGGACTCCTTGGACTGGACATCAGCTGTCACATGGTCGCTACCTACACACAGAACAAACGCACACATACGTACATCCATGCCTTGATTGGGGTTCGAACCCACGATCCTACCTCTCAAGCGGGCGAAGACATGCCTT
>NW_019749569.1:0-215 GCF_002891405.2 Cryptotermes secundus | reverse complement strand
GGATAAATTATAATGGCGTACTTTTGTGTTTACGTTTATAAAACTTACTATTCAACAATATCAGAGAGACCGAATGACAAAGTCAAGCAGATCGCACCCCTGCTTCTTATTTTGATGGTCCAGAGTTCAAATCTTGGACCAGAGACGGGTCACGTGTTTGAAGGATTTCTTGGTTTTACCTCAGTCCTTCCACTCAAATGTCAGGGTAATTCCTT
>NW_019749568.1:0-215 GCF_002891405.2 Cryptotermes secundus | reverse complement strand
CAGTTCATCACTGTTCCAAATAGAACAATCTATTCACAGCACCATAAATGAATATAGATAAACAGAGTCTTTATTGGAAAAGAACAAAATCAAAATTTGAGTGTTCATTGAAGAGAAACTGGACTTGAACATTCCTCTTGAAAAGCACTTAGACATCATGCACTGGAGACAAGGGTATCAAGTTTCAAGTTTCTGCTTTTTGCAAAATGGAACTT
>NW_019749567.1:0-215 GCF_002891405.2 Cryptotermes secundus | reverse complement strand
CAGAGAGAACAGTTCTTGAGCTTACACAAAGAAATGTAAGAAAAACTCTGAAAAGTAAAATACAAAGCTGTCCCTGTGCTTAATGAATTAATCATTACACCATGAAGAATTATGGGAGAATGGAGGCTTAGCTCTATTATTCTTAACCTCAGAACTAGATTGAGGTGAGTGATGAGCTTCACGCTTCTGTTGTTTTACCCACGGCAGAGTTACTT
>NW_019749566.1:0-215 GCF_002891405.2 Cryptotermes secundus | reverse complement strand
CACCATGCCACTCCGCACCTAGTTACACCAACGGCGTTAGTTCTACTAACAAATTCGATGTTTGGGGCATCTCAGTAAAAGGGGGAAGAGAAATTAAAAATGTGGTGATGTTTAACTGTTTATGAATGACAGCAACAAATCAAAAATACATTCACAGAGAAATTATTCAGAATTTGAAGAAAGTTGTCTTCTGGGTTTAGGCACCGTGTATTCTT
>NW_019749565.1:0-215 GCF_002891405.2 Cryptotermes secundus | reverse complement strand
TATGATCCTCCGAAACGTCGGCTAACAACATCTACCCGGTGCCACATCCCGAAAGACAGCATTCTTCATACTCACCGCCGTGATAACCTCAAATGATCTTATTTATCCTTCTACCATGAAGATGGAAGTGAAACGGTCGTCAGAAACGTCGTCTAACAGCACAACCATAAGGTGCCACATCCCAGAATACTGCTTTCTTCATAGTCACCGCCGTC
>NW_019749564.1:0-215 GCF_002891405.2 Cryptotermes secundus | reverse complement strand
TTGAAAATGCATATGCACATATACAAATGCATATTTTGAGGGTTTCTGGTCGTTACTGCATATTCTAAACGTAAGAGCATATTTCTGCACCTGTATATGTTTGAAATTAAGGAAAATTAAGGATGAGAAAACCGATTTATGTGGCCGATGCATAGCAAATTTCGTAGTTAGTAAGCTACATCCAGACGAACCCGGCAAACCTCATCTTCTTGCTT
>NW_019749563.1:0-215 GCF_002891405.2 Cryptotermes secundus | reverse complement strand
ATGTGTGCCGTTGATCGAGATGAGAAGGCAATAACGGATTATGAGTAGGTAATTAGTTTAAATGTTGTTGTCATGGCCTTGTTGAAAGACAGATTTTAACCTATATATTGTCACGTGTAGGGTAGTACGCGTGACGAAAATAATGTGTTATAGTTGGACTGGCATCCTTGGCACTTCGGTTACAAGTTATCTTAATTACAATTAGTAGAGTGCTT
>NW_019749562.1:0-215 GCF_002891405.2 Cryptotermes secundus | reverse complement strand
GAAATAGTCACCGTTTATCGTTAATAATTACATGAAACACATAAACGCACTCTGTTGTCAAATTGAGAGTTCTCTTCCATTTTAAAGCAGGTGGTAAAGGTGCAGTTGTCCTTGTGCTTAACTAATGAAACACTATGGCATGAAGGCGTATGGGGGAGTGGATGAATTGATCCACATTTTCTTTACCTCGGTACTAATTGGAAGTGAATGGTCAG
>NW_019749561.1:0-215 GCF_002891405.2 Cryptotermes secundus | reverse complement strand
TTGCTTGCTAGCTTGCTTTGCCGTTTTGGCTTTGTTGCTTGCTTTTCGTTGCTTCCTTTCATTGTTTTGCTTGCTTGTTTGCTAGATTGCGTTTGCTTGGTTTCTTGCTTATTTCCTTGCGTTGCTTGCTTTTCTTTCTTGTTTTGCGTAACTTGCCTGCATTTCTTTGCTTGCTAGTTTCTGTGCTTTCGTTGCTTGCTTTCTTTGCGTTGCTT
>NW_019749560.1:0-215 GCF_002891405.2 Cryptotermes secundus | reverse complement strand
TAAAGCGGCCCACTTAGCCTCCTCTACAGTTGTTATTGGGGTTCTTTCCGTGGGATAAAGCGGCCCACTTAGCCTCTTCTGCAGTTCTTACTGCTGGGCTCTTTCCGCTTGATAAAGCGGCGCACTTAGCTTCATCTACAGTTGTTACTGCGGGGCTCTTTCCGTGGGGTAAACGGCCCACTTAGCCTCCTCTACAGTTGTTATTGGGGGCTCTT
>NW_019749559.1:0-215 GCF_002891405.2 Cryptotermes secundus | reverse complement strand
TTTATTCTGCTTCTGCTTCTGCTTCTTCTGCTTCTTCTGCTTCTGCCTCTTCTGCTTCTGCTTCTGCTTCTTCTGCTTTTGCTTCTGTCTCCTTTTCAGTTTTTGCTTCTGTCTGCGTCATCTGTTTCTGCTTCTGCTGCTGCTTCTTCTTCTGTTTATTCTGCTACTGCTTCTGCTGCTTCTGCTTCTTCTGCTTCTGCTTCTGCTTCTTCTGC
>NW_019749558.1:0-215 GCF_002891405.2 Cryptotermes secundus | reverse complement strand
GGTCTATTTGATTGTGTATCTTCCCATCAGGAGATGTCCAATTAATTTTATGGATGTCACGAAGTGGGAACATTATACTTTTGACAGTAAGATTTTTTGATGTCGGAAAGTTTACTACTCTTTAACTTTATTATCATCACTAATTTCTTGCAAACTCTCATTCCCAAATCTTGGTTTGAAAATGTCTTCCCTCTCTACTTTGGCATTGAAATCTC
>NW_019749557.1:0-215 GCF_002891405.2 Cryptotermes secundus | reverse complement strand
TATATTGTTCAGATTATCCCTATTTATTTCGCTTTGATCCTGCAACCACTGCAATTTGGTTTGTTTACTTTGGTAAATAAGCTACATGGTCATGAACATCAATTAATAGTTATAAATATTAAAAGCAATTGCCAAGAATTACACATTTACTATTGTAAGAAACAAACCAGTTGATACAGATGTCCATAGCAATGAATTTAAAATCCATCTATGGA
>NW_019749556.1:0-215 GCF_002891405.2 Cryptotermes secundus | reverse complement strand
TGGCTATGGAGTGGACGTCCGGGGTTCAAATACCTGCAGAAGCATGTGATTCTCTCTTTGGCTCTCTGTCCAGACAGGCTCCAACACTCATCTACCCTTCCATCTGATGTAAATAAAGGAGTTTGAGCATGTCTGTGACCACTCACCAAACACATGTAGCGTTACATCCCTTCTTCTACATCTTCATGCAACGGTGCTTAAGCACATGGACAATT
>NW_019749555.1:0-215 GCF_002891405.2 Cryptotermes secundus | reverse complement strand
TCGACTCAGCCTCTAACAGAAATGAGTACAAGGAATCTTCTTGGAATATTTTTGAGGATAAAGGGCGGCTGGCGCGTAAGGCTGACAACCTTGCCGCCATGAATGAACCAATCGTATAGAAAATGTGGGAACCTCAACAACTCGCAACCCTATGGGCCTCCAAGGCCTGTTACAGGAACACCTTTACTCTTTTTTTTTTTTTTTTTTTTTTTTTT
>NW_019749554.1:0-215 GCF_002891405.2 Cryptotermes secundus | reverse complement strand
TTCCGAGTGAGCGAAGACAGTTCATGCCTTAGACCGCGCGGCTATTGTATTCACTACCGCTGTAGCGTGAACGGTACCACGTGATAAAATTTGAATCCTGATCTCGGGTTCAAAAATGTTCTTTGCCTACAGGCATTTGTACACTGTTCGAGATGTCATTTGTACCATGCATGCATTTCTGTAGAATTCGACTTGATGAAGAAGTTATAGTTATT
>NW_019749553.1:0-215 GCF_002891405.2 Cryptotermes secundus | reverse complement strand
TATGGGTCTCACAACCACAGTATATATCCAATGTATAACGTGTGGCTGTAGTCCCCAAATTCTACCAAACATGCTTATGCATGTCCAAAAAGCCTTGTAGGCTTTGTTAGTGACTTTGTCCAGCTGCTTTGCCATGTCAGTTCCTTGTCTAATTCTGGACCAAGGTACCAGACATTGCTGGAGAGCTGGATTGTCTTATTGAAGAGAGTCGGTTC
>NW_019749552.1:0-215 GCF_002891405.2 Cryptotermes secundus | reverse complement strand
AGCCTCTAACAGAAATGAGTACCAAGAATTTTCCTGGGGGGTAAAAAGAGGCCGCGCGTAAGACTGACAACCTTACCGTTGTCTTGTCTAGAAAATGTGAAAGCCTCCATGTTCTGTTACAGGAATGAATTAATGAATGTACGAGTATAAGGGGTGGGCCATCTCATCCTTTGCACCGCGACCTACAGTGATCTGTTGTGCTTCCCCTTTTGATT
>NW_019749551.1:0-215 GCF_002891405.2 Cryptotermes secundus | reverse complement strand
CTTGGGGATTGTTTGCCGAACAATACCGGGAATTTTGTTTATTGACGCTTCCTGTCAAGTGAAAATGCTCATCACTCATGATGAGACCGGTGACAACCCTCAGCACTTCCAGCATTCTTTCAGCAAATGTAAACCTCGGTATGGAAGCATTCTGCTGCAGTTCTTGAACTACCATGATTTTGTATGGGTGATAGTGAAGGTCAAAGTGTAAAATT
>NW_019749550.1:0-215 GCF_002891405.2 Cryptotermes secundus | reverse complement strand
ACACTCCTGTATGCCCCTGAAGTACAACTATATTGTTGCAAAACTGATCGCAGCACAGATACACTGCTATAGAATTGTGCATTATTTTCCTCTGCGGTTCGTTAAATATTCACCCTACAAATGAATTGTGGAGAATAGAACTCTCAGATCTGAAAGCGGTCTGTATTTCAGTCACGTGACAATGTTCTGTACGATGAACCGCTTCGAAGAAATCG
>NW_019749549.1:0-215 GCF_002891405.2 Cryptotermes secundus | reverse complement strand
ACGTTTCGGAGGAACGTATCGCCGTCGTGAGTGAGAACATCAGATTAACTACTGAATGAAGCTTCAATATTAACAGTAAAACCTGCATTAAACGGATACCTTCGTTAACCTAACACGACCCTAACGTCGAAAAAGCTCTGATAACTAACGGAAAGTTTTCCTTATACTTAATTAATAAAGCACTATTCCGTGAACACGTATGGGGAAGTGGAGGT
>NW_019749548.1:0-215 GCF_002891405.2 Cryptotermes secundus | reverse complement strand
TCATTAACAGGTTTGCATCTTTGGAAAACTCAGATGCTGAGGTGGATATTATTGGAGCTTTGGAAACTATTAGAGAGAATATAAAAATTTATGCTTAAGAGAGTCTAGGTTATTATGTACTGAACAAGCATAAGCCATGGTTTGATGAAGGATGCTCAATATTGTTAGATCAAAGGAAACAAGCCACATTGCAGTGGTTACAGGATCCAAGCAAA
>NW_019749547.1:0-215 GCF_002891405.2 Cryptotermes secundus | reverse complement strand
GGTGCACAGGGCTAGGGCTCTTTGTGATCAAGACAGCCTACATGCGGAGTTTGTGCTCCTGGGGGATGTATTTAGGAAGCACAGATATAACAACTGGTAGATCCACAGAGTTCTCAACCGTTGGCCCAATATCAGCTGGCCTGAAGATAAACCAGGCTCAGTCATCTTCCTGTCCTGCCGGGACTATATTCAACCGTATCAGCAGAGTGCTGTCC
>NW_019749546.1:0-215 GCF_002891405.2 Cryptotermes secundus | reverse complement strand
ACATTAAAATTAATTTAATTAATTTTATCCAAACTTTGAACAAACAAGCATGTTTTATGAGAAGTTTCCTAAATCTCATTCACGATTTTACGTTAATAAAAGGAATATTTAAGGATAAAATAATGTGACATGTTGCGAAATCTGAGCCCCCCCACACCTGCAGTGACGCGGGAACACTACGGAAGCTTCTTTTTCGTGAATTTCTTGAATGTATT
>NW_019749545.1:0-215 GCF_002891405.2 Cryptotermes secundus | reverse complement strand
GTTAACTATCAATGGAGTGTTTGTTTATCTTTGTACTGTCTTTCTTCTTTGTTTGTGTTATTCTTGTGACCAGTTTCACATCTATTGTATTTTGCACTTGTGAAATGTGAAATATATTGTAACGTGTTTGGGTAGGTCACGCGACAAATAACTTCACGCCGTATTGAATGTAGCGAATTTATTCCACTCACTCTTACAATCACACAATTTACAAT
>NW_019749544.1:0-215 GCF_002891405.2 Cryptotermes secundus | reverse complement strand
TTAAGCATTACGCCATGGAGGCGTATGGTGGAGTGGATGTATAGACCCATATTTTCTTTTCCTCGGTACTGGTTGGAGGTGAATGGTCAATTTCAAGCCCCGGCCGCTTTAACCCAGGGAAAGAGCCTACACTACTCATTGTATAGGAGGTTGGATGGGCCCCAGAGTCGATCTGGAGGACATGGAGAAATAAAAATTATTGTCCCTACCGGGAC
>NW_019749543.1:0-215 GCF_002891405.2 Cryptotermes secundus | reverse complement strand
TGGGGATGTGAGAGGGGTAACTTATGTCAATGGCAAACCAGTAATGCTTGAATTTAAGAATGTGTTGTTAGTGGGCAATTTGAAATTTAATTTGTTATCAATTTCCAAACTTGAGGTTAAAAAATGTAACATGATAATTGAAAAGGGGAACTTTGCCATTTGGTATAATGATGTCCATGATTTATTCCGACCGTCTTACAGTGCATACATTTATT
>NW_019749542.1:0-215 GCF_002891405.2 Cryptotermes secundus | reverse complement strand
AGTAGTAGTAGTAGTAGTAGTAGTAGCAGCAGCTATAGTAGCCGCAGCAGCAGTAGCAGTAATGTTAACATTCTTATTATAGAATTTCCCGTGCAATATCTGCGCTTCAAGATGTGCACAGCGCTTGGCACAAACTCCACTGGTCGATAATACTGTCTACGTATTAAAAGTTTTTTTCAGAATTACTGAGTTTTTTTAACCTTTTCCATCGTCTG
>NW_019749541.1:0-215 GCF_002891405.2 Cryptotermes secundus | reverse complement strand
GAAGAAGCAGAAGAAGCAGATGAAGAAGAAGCAGAAGCAGAAGAAGCAGAAGCAGAAGAAGAAAAAGAAGCAGAAAAAGAAGAAGCAGAAGAAGAAGAACAAGAAACAGCAGAAGCAGCAAACAGAAGCAGAAGAAGAAGCAGAAGAAGCAGAATGAGGGATAAAGGAACGGAAGAAATACGTGTTTTCCCGTCACCTTTGACGTGTCATGCGTT
>NW_019749540.1:0-215 GCF_002891405.2 Cryptotermes secundus | reverse complement strand
TCTGTTTAATGACTCCAGGGTCTGCTAAATTTGTGAAGTGTTACAAACAGAAATTAATTTCTAATGCAGAACAACTCTGTTAAGAACTGGGAAACAATTTTTGCAGTACGCATAAAAAAAATGAAAATAGAGTATAACTCTTTGTGTAAAATATTTCAAACAATCCGTTATAATATGCGACACTACGTTCTTTGCTGATACAAACAAAGTTAATT
>NW_019749539.1:0-215 GCF_002891405.2 Cryptotermes secundus | reverse complement strand
GTGTAAACTGAAACTAGTGTGTGTACAGGTACCCAAGAGACAAGGCTATGATCATAATAACTAAATCCATACAACTGGAAAGAATATGTGATTGTGAGATTTCAGCTATTTAACGACGATCTTTTGACACTTTATATTACAACCAGGACCGCCTCTGTGGTCTAGTGATGAGAGTTCCTGCCTACAGATCCAGAGGTCCCGGGTTAGATTCCCAG
>NW_019749538.1:0-215 GCF_002891405.2 Cryptotermes secundus | reverse complement strand
ACACCACAAACAGAAGAAACTCGGTTATCCATGTCCCGCGTGGGACTCGAATCTCTGATGCCATGCGCTCGTTTATCATTCCCCACTAAGGAACCTAAGGACAATTTTCCATCGCCGCTTTAATCTGTTTTCTGTTGGTGGATAAACATTTATGTTCAAGGCGAGCTTGTTGCATGCTTAGACTGAAATCTAAATTGACGTTTTCATTGTCATTG
>NW_019749537.1:0-215 GCF_002891405.2 Cryptotermes secundus | reverse complement strand
ATATTTCCTTGTGCCCTTAAGGCTTGCCGAAGTACAGGCTTGTGTACCCTTAAGGCTCGCCGGAGTACAGTTTTTTTTTCCTAGATAAGTTTATAGATGCCATGGGGCGTGCCTATACTTGAGTCTATGCGACTAGGCACAGAGTAATTCTGCATCAACTGTTGAGTATCTTTTGACCAGTCACTGCCCATCAGGCAGAGTACACTTGTATACCT
>NW_019749536.1:0-215 GCF_002891405.2 Cryptotermes secundus | reverse complement strand
TTTGGGGGGGGGGGAGATGACTGGGAATGCCGAAGAATCATTGGTGGTTGAATATCAGAGAGATATAATGATGAAGAATTATGGGAGAAATTTAATATTTCAGAAAACTATTCATTTCAAATGGAAATTATGTGAAAATAATAAGAATTTGCTTACATACGTACTTACTAACTTACTTATGGAGCTCAGCCCTTCTTGAGGAGAAGCCAAATCTG
>NW_019749535.1:0-215 GCF_002891405.2 Cryptotermes secundus | reverse complement strand
GTAATTGATTAGAAGTTAACGCACAGTCGTCTAGTCCCCACGTGCATTTTCCTATTTCCATGGGTTATACTCACACGGTTTCTACGTTGCAGAGTCAGAGTATACAGGGTTTTTCCGAGTATCATTTACCCTGTCTTCAAGTGGAATTCAGTTTCGGGCCAGTGCACGCACTCTTAGACTCAGGGGCTGTGCGTTCATTAATATCGGTTACCGTT
>NW_019749534.1:0-215 GCF_002891405.2 Cryptotermes secundus | reverse complement strand
GTATCCACTCTTCACAGGACTGAGGTGACTTATCTCAAGTGAGATTATGTCTGTCGCGTGAGTCTGAATTGAGTAAAGACGGGAGAAAATGGTTACAAGCAGGGCTGTAGTCGAAACAGAGTAGCCCGGTGATGGCCCCTATCACTTCTTTAAAGAAGAAAGTCTGAGAAGAATTAATCGGTCTGTCAGGTATAATTGTTGATGGCCCTCGCCAG
>NW_019749533.1:0-215 GCF_002891405.2 Cryptotermes secundus | reverse complement strand
TGGCTTCACATCTTATATTGTTAGATTATCCCCATTTATTTTGTTGGATCCTCTATCTACAGCAATTTGGGATGTTTTCTTCATTCTAATAATTTGGAGCATCCTTTGTCAAACCATATTTCTTCATTTCATAATAATGAAGACTTTCTTTGTCTGAAATTTTGACATTATAATACAGGGTAGCATACAAAATGATCCAGTGTTTTATTTAATAT
>NW_019749532.1:0-215 GCF_002891405.2 Cryptotermes secundus | reverse complement strand
CACCTTCCTCATATAGTACCACTTGCTTCCTACATGCACAATTTTTTATATTGTTTCTTTTTTTCACAAAAAAATAGTCATGTCTTCGAACCACATATCTTTTAAACCATACACGTTATCTCTAGACCACCGGCCACCCTTCGTATTACTCAGCTATTTAACCTTTAAACGCCGGACTTCTGAAATTGTGGTAAGCTTGAGCTGGCCGGAGTTTA
>NW_019749531.1:0-215 GCF_002891405.2 Cryptotermes secundus | reverse complement strand
TACCTATTCTAGATACCTGCATATAATTTCAAATCCAATTTACAATACAATGTATTGTACCATTATTTCAAGTAAACAAATTTTGTAAAATATTAAAAAGATTCAGTACATTATTTGCTCCTTATAACAGGAAGAAGAAATAATCTTGCAAATCCCCTGGTCAGGTCAGGCCTCTCAGACCCCTAATGGGGTGTGGACCACACTTTTAAGATCTA
>NW_019749530.1:0-215 GCF_002891405.2 Cryptotermes secundus | reverse complement strand
CAGTCGAACTAAACAAAGACTCGTCTGTTCTTATCTATAGCGACACCTCGCAATGCCTTTCTGCGGCTCTTGCTGGCCCCCTCTGCTACTTGAACGAACAAAAAGTAATTTCTTAACGTTCCTTGCTGTGTTCCTAATAGTTCTCCAATAGGACCTATTCTCAGCCAGATCAATCCCATCCATAACTTCCCACTCTATCTATGTAAGATCCATTT
>NW_019749529.1:0-215 GCF_002891405.2 Cryptotermes secundus | reverse complement strand
AACGTCGGTTAAAACCAAGAATGCACGGCGCCAGATCCCAGAAGATGACTTTCTTCATATTCTTTGTTTGTTTGAATTTATTCATTCTACGACAATGTCCCTAGCTCAGATTTTACAGCTAACAATGGTAGGGTTTTTGATGAAAACTGCATTGGAATGGATTTCAAGGAAATGACTACGGCCTATTCGATGTACTGCCCAAGAATTTTAGTGGA
>NW_019749528.1:0-215 GCF_002891405.2 Cryptotermes secundus | reverse complement strand
TCAGTTCTCAAGTGGTGTTCCGATAAGCAGATAATTTGAGGTGCACTGAGAGATAATGAATTTAAGAATTCATCAACTTTATTAATAATCCCTCGTATATTTCGATGAAGAATTGTTAGTTTATTTGTATTATAATGATCTTGTAATAATTTGTTAGAAGGATGAATATTGTTCTTATGAACAGTATCATAAGGTGGTTTAGCATTATTCAATTT
>NW_019749527.1:0-215 GCF_002891405.2 Cryptotermes secundus | reverse complement strand
TTTTGGTAAGTAATTAGCGAGTTGTGTCCCGAGTAACCGTCGAGAGATGTGCAGAAACGCGTGTGATATGCCCGTTTTTTTTAACTGACTCTGGAATGTATCGATGAATTTTAGTAAACATCCCCAGATTAAAAAGTAATGATGATCCATTTTTCGGTTCTAGAGTGTTACATGCGGATAGTCTTCTAGATACAGAGAATCTAATAGGCGCATTT
>NW_019749526.1:0-215 GCF_002891405.2 Cryptotermes secundus | reverse complement strand
CGTATAAAATAGTGACACGGTTCGTGGTATATGTGGGCACCCTTTCACATGGGACATCTATATGAATCTATATCTCCTTGTGTAAACGAAGCATAATGTTTCGTTTGTTCGTTTGTTTTACGGCACTGTCTGTATCACAGGAGTCGGTATAGCGACTGGTTACAGGCTGGGCGACCGAGGGGTCAGAGTTGGAGTCCCGGTAGGATCAAGAATTT
>NW_019749525.1:0-215 GCF_002891405.2 Cryptotermes secundus | reverse complement strand
CCATGATAGTGTGATCTGCTTTTCAAACATTTTTAATTACCCTAACAAATTTGACATATCCTACACAACTTATATATTGATAAGTTTGTATTGTAGCATCGTGTTTCACTCTTCAAGTTTATTATGAATCTTATTTTACAGTATTGTATGAAATGATTTATTAACTTTAAGTTTAAAACTTAAAAAGCTGCACATAAGACAGTATAATAAGATTT
>NW_019749524.1:0-215 GCF_002891405.2 Cryptotermes secundus | reverse complement strand
CGTATAAAATAGTGACACGGTTCGTGGTATATGTGGGCACCCTTTGACATGGGACATCTATATGAATCTATGTTTCCTTGTGTAGACGAAGCATAATGTTTCTTTTGTTCGTTTGTTTTACGGCACTGGCAGTATCACAGGAGTCGGTATAGCGACTGGTTACAGGCTGTGCGACCGAGGGGTCAGAGTTGGAGTCCCGGTAGGATCAAGAATTT
>NW_019749523.1:0-214 GCF_002891405.2 Cryptotermes secundus | reverse complement strand
TCGTCTGCATCATAGATGAGGAACCTGCAACATATAATTTGTGTGTTTGAGGGACAGTGCTGCATCTTGTGCACATCTTGCACGACAGTATACAGCTGTGATAATGAAAATTTATGTTGTAGTTTGTTTAATGGCGCTCTATGCAACTCAAGACTATATAGTGTTGACAGGCGCACCATAGCTCAAGCGGTTAGTCGCTGGCTTCCCACCGCGG
>NW_019749522.1:0-215 GCF_002891405.2 Cryptotermes secundus | reverse complement strand
TTGCAATTACAACCAATTATAATAGCTCACAATCAATGACCGTCTAAGACTCGCTCCACTCCTTACCGGACTATGTTTGTCTTGTCTTCTACTGTGACTCATTTGGTTCTGATTTATGAATCGGTCACTTCTTCAGATTCCGCTGATTAACACTCCACAGCTGAACGCTGAACTCCCTTACGAATGCCCAGAGAACAATCACTTGCGGATGAACT
>NW_019749521.1:0-215 GCF_002891405.2 Cryptotermes secundus | reverse complement strand
TTTAACACATTCTTGGCAACGATAAAATGATCCCTGAAGTAAGTAATACTTGAAGAGTATTGTTTTCTGGGATTTGGCTCAGCGCAGTGTGTTTAACCAACGTTTGGGGGTTGAAGAGTAAAGCTATGCTGCTTGACTGTTTTACTCTTCTATCCTGAAGATGGAAGCCATACCCTCCTCGGAATCGTGAGGAAACCTGTATCACACTACACGAT
>NW_019749520.1:0-215 GCF_002891405.2 Cryptotermes secundus | reverse complement strand
CAACGAAACCAAAGCCAGCAATCAAGAAAGCAACGCAAAGCTAGTTAGCTAACAACGCAAAATATCAATCTAGAAACTCAAATCTGTCAAGCTACGAAGCTAGCAATGCAAAGTTTGCAAGCTAGCAAAGCAAAGTTGGCAAGCTAGCAACGCAAAGTTGGAATCTAGCAACGCAAGCTAGCAAACAAGAACACCATAGCAAACAAGTAAGCAAG
>NW_019749519.1:0-215 GCF_002891405.2 Cryptotermes secundus | reverse complement strand
GTCTCTAATAGTTTCCCAAGCTTTATTAACATGCACCTCAATGCCCAAGTTTTCCAAAATGTGATTCTGCTCTTTAACCTCTACCTCGTTTAATGTCTTGAGATTCCATATGAACTCTGCATTGTTTGCTTACTCACTGCCAGTCTTTCCCTAACCTGTGCCACCATCAGGTAGTGGTCATATCACAGTCTGCTGACCCAAACGATTGGACATCA
>NW_019749518.1:0-215 GCF_002891405.2 Cryptotermes secundus | reverse complement strand
GTTGTGGAGCTCTTTATTATGATGTTTTTAGGTACCAAAAAAGGATATACTTTCTGTACTTTTGCAGTGAGGTCACTGAGGTATGAGCCGAGTACTGTCTAGTAATAGCTGCAGGGAACAACATCTGTACTGAGCAGCTCTTATATGAGTTATATGTGACGAGAGACCGACATAGCAAGGAGAGCATATGCTGGTTAATGTAGGGTGTTGTACAT
>NW_019749517.1:0-215 GCF_002891405.2 Cryptotermes secundus | reverse complement strand
TCGTCGTCACATGTTCTTCTCCTCTTCATACTTTTCTTCAAACATATTTGTAATCCGTCTAGTGATGATAGTTCTAATTTTCCAATTTGAATTCCGCTGGAAGAGATCTTAAAAATTCACATAAGATATGACATTTATTTTCACACACACGACTATTATCGCTGATTAAAACGCACACAGCACTTAAAAATTTCACATAGAACTTCACTCATTTT
>NW_019749516.1:0-215 GCF_002891405.2 Cryptotermes secundus | reverse complement strand
AGATCAATTTCTTTTTCTCCTTTTCTGTAATGTATAGTTTTATTGGATACAGTACTCATTAGCCTGTTGTTGACTATTTATTGGTCAGAATTATATAATTTTTTTTCTTACTCATGATGACAATATTTTTTCCTGTTTTCTACTTAATCATATTGTGGATAACTTACTGGTGTACGAAGGGGGACCCAAAAATAACCGGAAACGACCTGTTGCAC
>NW_019749515.1:0-215 GCF_002891405.2 Cryptotermes secundus | reverse complement strand
TTAAATCATTCATTAACTGTATGGAGTTCAGTATATTGTATGCGTTTGGCAATTGTAAATATTCTTGTAATGTCTTAGATAACAGTATTGCTATTTGGTATGCTGGGGCATGTTTCCAATTGATTATGGATCTAATAGGTGTATTATGTTTATGTAGCTTTATTGTGGCGTGTAAATTTGGAGCTATAGGATTCATGTTTGTGTATTTCCATTTT
>NW_019749514.1:0-214 GCF_002891405.2 Cryptotermes secundus | reverse complement strand
GGCCTCCACTGCATGTTACAGGGATAACTTTACTTAACCTTACCGCCATCTGTGAGCCGATTGTGTAACAGATGTGGGAACCTCGACGTCTCACAACCCTATGGGCCTCCACTGCATGTTACAAGGATAACTTCACCTTTTCTTACCTTTACATAACATTTTTAGCCTCCTTTCTTTATTTTGAAAAAATTTAAAAATAGCTTTATGTTATCAC
>NW_019749513.1:0-215 GCF_002891405.2 Cryptotermes secundus | reverse complement strand
AATTTTTAAAAAGGTTTCAGTGATTCCAAGTTAATTTAAGAAATTTTTAACCTAATTTTGAACGAGTATAACTTAATTTATGTAATTTTAAACAAAAATTGTTTTATGATTTCAAGTTAATTTAACAATTTTAAACAACTTGTGAAAGATTTCACTCTAGCATAAGGCATCCTTAGAGATTCTTTGACGATTTACATAAAATTCATGAAAAAAAA
>NW_019749512.1:0-215 GCF_002891405.2 Cryptotermes secundus | reverse complement strand
CAGTTGCTGCTTCCTTCTAGCTTGTTGCGTACTTAGCCTGCCTTCGACCCTGAAGATGGAAGGAAACCTTGCCTCATAACAATCGATACACTTCTCCCGGAATACACGGCATCACATCCTGGACAACAGTACTCATTTTTATATTTTCGCCCTCCAACATTCGCATGGGCTTTTCAAATGGTCATTTTCCACCAGGTTTTCGGTCTAAATTTCTT
>NW_019749511.1:0-215 GCF_002891405.2 Cryptotermes secundus | reverse complement strand
GTCTGGTGCGATGTAGCCGAAGTCATTGAAGATAATAGTCCCGGAAACAGGGACTAGCGCTATCTATTGGACTCAACTGAGTAGGATTTACCTGCGGACAGGGACGGAATCCAGTCTCCGGAACGTGTTTTGAAAAATAAACAGGACGGGTTTTAGAAAATAAACAGGATGATGGGTAATATCCAGAAACATAATACTTGTAGCAAAGTACCATC
>NW_019749510.1:0-215 GCF_002891405.2 Cryptotermes secundus | reverse complement strand
TCGGTGGCCAGGCCAGAGCATTCGCAACTGTTGTACGAGTGATAACTCAGTAAAGGCCATAGAAATCTCAGTTGTGTTGCCGTGTTGTTTTCTTCTTGGACAGCAGCTTGCTAATTAACTGGTAACCTTCTTCACAGTGCGCATACAGTATGTTAAACACGCTTAATGGCTTTTTTTTATTGCTATTGGTGTGGGACTAAGTCCCTTGTACTGCG
>NW_019749509.1:0-214 GCF_002891405.2 Cryptotermes secundus | reverse complement strand
CTCTAACAGAAATGAGTACCAGGAATCTTCCTTGGGGGATAAAGGACGGCCGGCGCGTAAGGCTGACAACCTTCTGTCATTTGTGAGCCGATTATCTACATAATATTGGACCCTCAACGTTCTACAACCCTATGGGCCTCCATCACCTGTTACAGGGATAGCTTTGCGTTTTTTTTTTACCTCTAATAGGAAGAATTCTTAATGATGATCTGAA
>NW_019749508.1:0-215 GCF_002891405.2 Cryptotermes secundus | reverse complement strand
ATAGCCTGGCTTATGCCATCGTATCAACTAGGAAATATTTCAACAGAAGGAAGGGGCCTGTAAGATAAGAGAAGGAGATGAGAGATGACGAATAAGAGTATACAGAGTAAGAAAGGGAGAAAATCGGCGATGAATTGTCTAACAGATTACTGAATTGCTGTATTGCTATATTTGCTGTAATAAAGAGGGTAAAAATTGATTTATTGATTTTTTTT
>NW_019749507.1:0-215 GCF_002891405.2 Cryptotermes secundus | reverse complement strand
AACACGGAGAACGAAAGAGAAGAATAAACTACGTGAGAATGTAATGAATTTTGTATACACACAGGGTTATGCGTCATCGTGATCGCCATCGTCATCGCCATTGTCTCCATGAACGTCGTTGCTAAGACAGCTCTTTCAGAACCATAGCGTTCCTTAAAAATGATTCTGTCAGATTCCATCTTGTTTTCAGAGTGTAGATTTCTTGATTTTTTTTT
>NW_019749506.1:0-214 GCF_002891405.2 Cryptotermes secundus | reverse complement strand
GGAAGACGAGAAATGCGTATAGGATATTGGTGGTAAAGCCAGAAGTAAGGATACCACTGGGAAGACCAAGGCGTAAGCGCGTGGACAATATTAAAATGAATTTTAGAGAAATAGGACGGGATGGTGTGGATTGGATTGATCTAGCTCACAATAAAGACCAGTGGAGGGCTCTTGTGAACACGGTACTGAACCTTCGAGTTGCATAAAATGCTGG
>NW_019749505.1:0-214 GCF_002891405.2 Cryptotermes secundus | reverse complement strand
GGCTGACAGCCTCACTGCCATCTGTGAGCCAGTTGTCTAGAAAATATGGGAACCTTGATATCTCACAACCCTGTGGACTTCTGCTGCCTGTTATAGGGATAGCCTTACCTTCTCTTTTACAAATACAACTAACAGTGGAGTTATCTAGAAGAAACAGTAATGTTAGGCGTTTGGTATAATAAAGGACAGTATGATTCATGTGTATGTAGGCAGT
>NW_019749504.1:0-214 GCF_002891405.2 Cryptotermes secundus | reverse complement strand
GGCTTTCTCCTCCGCCGACGCCCATGAACGCCGAATGGCAAGATGACTGGTGAATAATGAACCGGAAGAGATGTGAATGGAAGCGGTTTTGGTCTAGTCTGAGGTGTCCTGCCGTTCCGGCATTTACTGCCAGCAGTTAACGAAATCCACGATAATGGTCTCCGGGCTGAGAGCTGAACCCAAGGTTTCCTGAATACGAAACAGGGGTATTCAC
>NW_019749503.1:0-214 GCF_002891405.2 Cryptotermes secundus | reverse complement strand
GTAATGTGGCCGAGAAGTGAAATTGACCACTCACCTCCCTCTAATAATGGAGCTTTACTTCCGCTCCCCCATACCGTATTAATGGCATGGTGCTTAATTAAGCATAGAGACAACTTCACATTTGCCTTCAAGATAAATGCATAAGGAATATCAATATAATATTAAATAAGTTGAAAAGGCCTCAAATCTCTCCTTCCCCATCAAATGAACTTAC
>NW_019749502.1:0-214 GCF_002891405.2 Cryptotermes secundus | reverse complement strand
GAGAACGCAAAGCTAGCAAGCTTGCAACGCAAAAATAGCATGCTAGCAACGCAAAGCTAGCATGCTAGAACGCAAAGCTGGGAAGATAGCAACGCAAAGCTAGCAAGCTGGCAACGCAATTCTACCAAGCTTGCAACGAAAAGCTAACAAACTAGAAACGCAAATCCAACAAGATAGCAACGAAAGTTAGCAAGATAGCAACGCAAAGTTAGCA
>NW_019749501.1:0-214 GCF_002891405.2 Cryptotermes secundus | reverse complement strand
GTGGAAATAGGGTCTTCAAGATGAATATTGAGTTGTGCAATTTTTCGAAAAAATCCTTCCATTGTACAACAATCTCTTTCTGTCAGTGTTGATTTTCGCCCACGTTACCTCTTCACTGATGTTGTCTTTCCATGAGTTGTGTTTGCCGATATAACCATAGAAACTGATGCTCTCAATACACCTAATAATGTGGCAGTTTTTTAATAGGTGCTGC
>NW_019749500.1:0-214 GCF_002891405.2 Cryptotermes secundus | reverse complement strand
GCCTCCATCCATATCCCTAAATATGTAAGCGATGTGCTCCTCCGTTAACTTCAGAGGAGTTTCAACGGACTTCATGCAGTTATGTTCCAAGAAATAGTGTAAGAACATGACATCCTACATAGCTTCTACTTATTGGACATGAGTTGGTCTACTCACGTTTTGTTCTTAATGTTTCTATATCCATTCAGTGCTAATTACTAATATCGAACTCTGC
>NW_019749499.1:0-214 GCF_002891405.2 Cryptotermes secundus | reverse complement strand
GCTTACCTCTGGAGGAAGGGGAACTACCCTGTTATTTTCCCTCCAACCGGCAGAAGAGATGGAATGTAGGAGAGGACTTCTTTTCCACGTTGCTTAGGGACTAAGATGGAGGCAGCAAGTTCCTCCATAATGTCAGAAGATTCTTTTGATACGAAGTAGCCTACCTTACATGAATAAACGTGATCCTGTGTTTGTGTAACAAGTGGCTTAATGC
>NW_019749498.1:0-214 GCF_002891405.2 Cryptotermes secundus | reverse complement strand
GGTGACATTGCAAGACACAAGAGGTGTAAACATCTCTGAAGGCACGATCACCAGTAGCAGACAGTGACACGCTTCGTCATGTCACCATTAGAACTGCACTGGATTCTATTTTCAACATACAAAGGGAACCAAAATCCCTACGCCAGAGATCTGAAGGAACACAAAGGGCTTTTTTTAACCAAAAGGTTCCCTGGTCACTGCATGACATACCCTC
>NW_019749497.1:0-214 GCF_002891405.2 Cryptotermes secundus | reverse complement strand
GGAACTGTTCCCTGGGTTTGGTGCACGTGACCCTTCTCACAAGGCACTGTGGGAACCTAACTAATCCTATTGATCCTACAGAACAGGATACACGTCTCCATCTGCAGTCACCTGCTCATGATGGTTCCTCGCTCGCTATTTTTCTACCATGAAAATGGAGACGAAACGTTCCTCCGAAACATCAGTTCACACAACATCTATACGGCGCCACATC
>NW_019749496.1:0-214 GCF_002891405.2 Cryptotermes secundus | reverse complement strand
GACGTAAATAAAACCACACCTGAGGATGGCACATTAGTGCCGAAACATGTAGGGAAGAGGAAGGTGAATTTACTTTAAGTGATTTTGTACATCAACTAGCAGTTTCTCGCGAACGATTCTGCCATGGTGTTAATTTGGTACATTATCACTGAATGTCTGCAAATTATCCCACTGATTTTCCTTAGCTTTGGAATGTGTTCAGTGGGCATGGGTC
>NW_019749495.1:0-214 GCF_002891405.2 Cryptotermes secundus | reverse complement strand
GGTAGTTTGGCGTTTTTAGCTTGGTAACTTTGCGTTGCTAGGTAGGTAGCTTTGCGTTGCTATCTTGCTAGTTTGCTACGTATGCGTTGCTAGCTTCCAGCATTGCTTTGCTTGCTTGCCAGATTTACGTTGCTAGCTTGCTAGCTTTGTGATACTAGCTTGCTAGATGGCTAGATTTGCGTTCCTAGCTTGCTAGCTTTGCGTTGCTATCTTA
>NW_019749494.1:0-214 GCF_002891405.2 Cryptotermes secundus | reverse complement strand
ACGGAGGTCCGACTGTTGACTGCGTAACCTCGGAAATGTGTTTACTGAACCGTTGTTTAGCAACGGTCATATTCGTCACAATTTTAAAGATACGTAACAGATATTTTGAAAATGCGGCACAGTTCAGATATTTGGGGACAACGATAATAGATCAGAACCTGATTCAGGGGGAAATTAAGAGGAGATTGAACTCTGGCAATGCTTGCTACCATTC
>NW_019749493.1:0-214 GCF_002891405.2 Cryptotermes secundus | reverse complement strand
GTCAACCGCGACTGAAACATGTAGTGTTCGATATAATAAACTGATCGATCAATTGATATATTCAGTTCAGTAACTTATTTTATAGAACAGAATCGACGTGCTGTGTGACGGCATAAAACCCCTAAATTATTATAGACAGCAGAATGCATGGCATAAAAATAAAAATACCAAGTTGTTCAGTTCCAGAGAAACAAGGCCGTTTATCTTTTTGACA
>NW_019749492.1:0-214 GCF_002891405.2 Cryptotermes secundus | reverse complement strand
ATCCTCACCACTGACGCCATATAACCAATGCAGTTGAAACTACGTCATTAAATAGACGAAGATACTGCCTGTACAATAGTGACTCGGAAGGTAAAACCTTGTTTGTGAAACTGTTCTTCAATTTTTCTATGGAAAGTATGTCAACTCCTAAAACTTCAGCAGTTGGATTGCGTTACTTACTTACTCATGGAGCTGAGCCCTTCTGGAGGAGCCG
>NW_019749491.1:0-214 GCF_002891405.2 Cryptotermes secundus | reverse complement strand
TGATCACAGTCTTCAGGAACTGAGGATCCCTACTTGACGTCAAGGCAGAGTTGTTGCAGCTCCAGCAAAAGCAGCTTGGGCTCAAATTTTGCCGCCACTCTTCGCATGACGAAATCTTAAGTTAAAATTATGTTTGTGGAACCTCTGATGATCCCAACTTCATCAGCAACTTCCCGGATAGTCAAACGATGGTCCTCCATGATCAGTGTCTGCA
>NW_019749490.1:0-214 GCF_002891405.2 Cryptotermes secundus | reverse complement strand
GAACACTGACCCCTCGGTCTTCCAGACCGTAGCGCATTCGCTATACCGATTGCGCTATCCCGGTTTCGTGATAAGAGAACATAATTTGAAAACGTGAGTCGAGTCGACTGTCCCTCAGGTTTCTCAGGACTAAAGATTACGACTCTCTGCCTTAATTAAATAAACTTCTTGGCTCCATGAATGCAGAATACATTTGGAAGCGCCATGTATCCAA
>NW_019749489.1:0-214 GCF_002891405.2 Cryptotermes secundus | reverse complement strand
GAGTTACATTTTCATATTCCATAAGCAGATTTATTTTATTGTTTCCGGTTTGAAAGTTATAGGCCTTGGAAACCCCGACAGTAATTTAGAATCACATCTTATATTTAGCTAGCTAGTTGTGTCGTTAAATAGTTAGGCAGGTAGTTATTCCATTAGCTAAGTAACAAACAAATTACTCAGTCCGTTAGTTGGTTGACTTCCTAGATAGCTACAA
>NW_019749488.1:0-214 GCF_002891405.2 Cryptotermes secundus | reverse complement strand
ACAGAACCTGGACACACTGTGTATGAATATACTGTTACACAGTTATAAATAATTGATCACATATGTATTTGATTACATAAAATTATTTTAAGGTGAACTGTTTTTGAGGAATTTTATCGACTAAAATTTGAGATTTATTCTTTTGGACAAGTCCTAAATTTAAATTATCCTTATAAATTTTATTGTAAATAAACCTAACATAAAATGTTATCAA
>NW_019749487.1:0-214 GCF_002891405.2 Cryptotermes secundus | reverse complement strand
TGGTGATAAAGCATCTCCTTCTTTAGATTATTCAGAATAGGGAAAGTATCAGACAAATATCTACCTATACTGACTGTACAATACATTTCGTTTAAAAACATTTTAATCAGCCTGATTAGTTTCACGAATATCCCTAACTCTATGAGAATATTGTACAATACTTCCCCCTTAACTGAATCATTTCTATTACCATTTTCTCCAGTTATCTGACAAA
>NW_019749486.1:0-214 GCF_002891405.2 Cryptotermes secundus | reverse complement strand
ATTTTTAGGTCCCTCTGACGACGTTATAACCAAGTTCTACTGTATTATGAACCCTTATAAAAAAATCAAGTCATAGGAAGCCTGTATCACGAGTTTGGTGTTTGGAATTGTGACTTGTGTCAACAAACTGTAGACTAATTGGCAAAACTTACTCTCCAATTTAACGTTCAATATGGCTGATGCATGTATACTCACACAAATGCAAACTTTTTTT
>NW_019749485.1:0-214 GCF_002891405.2 Cryptotermes secundus | reverse complement strand
TTGCCTAGCAAACATGTGACAATATGACAGCAACATTATCATTAGGGTCAACTTACTCTGTCGGGTACATTATTAATATTTGTCATGTTGATAGAGAGTTCAGTTACCAAGATCAAACAAATAAAAGGAAGCAGACATAAGTCACTCCAATGAATGATGGAGTTAGGTGTATGTACAGTAGAACTTGGTTATAATGTCATCAAAGGGACCTAAA
>NW_019749484.1:0-214 GCF_002891405.2 Cryptotermes secundus | reverse complement strand
GTAACAAAATTTAACCACAAATTAACCAGAAGATTAATGATAAAAAGGTTCGTCAGCCATGCGCAATTACGTATGCAATTTGCAGCTAAGACGAAGCAAATAGAAGGATATTGTCTACGGGAGAATGTGGGA
Organism: Cryptotermes secundus; assembly: GCF_002891405.2. Classification (NCBI taxonomy): domain Eukaryota; kingdom Metazoa; phylum Arthropoda; class Insecta; order Blattodea; family Kalotermitidae; genus Cryptotermes; species Cryptotermes secundus. The sequence continues at coordinate 82 of NW_019749484.1, read as the reverse complement.
ATAAAAGACACCAAATTCTCTAAAGTTCTTTGACTGGAACTCTGAAAATAACAGCTTCCTAAAGCGAAGAGTAGAAAATAAA
>NW_019749483.1:0-214 GCF_002891405.2 Cryptotermes secundus | reverse complement strand
TGTCCAAGATATTTTGAGTGCGTAATCATCAAATGGTGATATAGACTGTTTCGCCATAATCAGAAGTTTACTACCTTACATTTTCAGCAAGCAATGGAAACCAGAAACGTCATACCGGGGATCTGGCTGAACACACATCACTTTGAAGAGATCAGTCTTCAGGGATATAACGTATGTTTCACTGGAACATATCGCCTGTATTTTCAGGGCCGAA
>NW_019749482.1:0-214 GCF_002891405.2 Cryptotermes secundus | reverse complement strand
ACAATCATCGACGTCATGGAAAATTCCTTTTTCAAAAATTTGATTTTGTATCAGTAGATAAATTCCAAACACGTTAATATACGCAGTGCACCAGAGTTTGTTAAGCAATATGAATGAGAAGCCTTTTGAATCCAAACCGCCAGACGGCAGGGGGCACATATGAGCGTACAAACCGTGAAACGTTAGTGTTTGCCGGCCATGCACAAGGAAAGAA
>NW_019749481.1:0-214 GCF_002891405.2 Cryptotermes secundus | reverse complement strand
CACCTGGACGTTTTTGCCACACGTTTTCGGTGTATTGTACGTGTTTGTTTTAGGCTTAACGTTCTTGTAATCGGGAATTGGATACTGCAAAATAGGACGACCTCTTGGAAACAGGCCCTGCCTCAAGGCCATGCTGGATCCTGGTTTCAAAGATGCACTGGTGGTATTTTCTGGCTCTTGAAACCTCACCCGGCTGTCCTTTGTGGTAATTCCT
>NW_019749480.1:0-214 GCF_002891405.2 Cryptotermes secundus | reverse complement strand
ACACCCTTCTGAAGACACTTTATGACAGCTACACATGTCAACAAAGCAAAATTCACATCTCTGGAAAACTACAGACTTGCCTCCTGTGGTGTCATTGTCCCCTTCTGGTCAGCCAAACTGCATGGAAAGAAAACAGGGCAGTTGTTTTCTGTCCAGATAGGAAAAGCAAGTCATAACATGTTAATAAATCGGTCTCACCAATGAACTGGTTACC
>NW_019749479.1:0-214 GCF_002891405.2 Cryptotermes secundus | reverse complement strand
TAATGAAGAAGACCACTGACATTCCAGTGGAACTCACTACCTCTATCTTCAGGGTCGAAGAGTAAGTTAAGAAGGAAACTAACAAGACTCAGGCTGCAAGCAGATGCTACCTGATTCATTCTGGATTCCTGCTTGCCTTGCTCTCAGACACAGACGATTGAGGCAGTATATTCCTCCTAAATGTTGAACTTCTTACTGGAGTGTGTGCCATCAT
>NW_019749478.1:0-214 GCF_002891405.2 Cryptotermes secundus | reverse complement strand
TTCAATGTCCTGAACTCTGCATTTTAGCCACTGACTTTATATAGGACTAGGGATATGAGTGTCATATGATTCTCAAAATAAACAGCGATTATTTCCCTAAGAGCATTAACAGCAGATGACCTTTGTAATGGAGAAGCACTGTGTTCCCTGAGTTTGAACTGAATTTTTAAACATTACTCGGACTAAATTCAGACTGATAAACCGAGATTCCAGA
>NW_019749477.1:0-214 GCF_002891405.2 Cryptotermes secundus | reverse complement strand
AATACTTATCATTTTCTTTGTTGAGATTTTATGTAGCGTGATCAAGTCAAGGACAGTGAGATAGGAAGGGCTTATAGCACACAGGGGGGAAAGAGGAGTCAATCTAGAATTTGTTGTGAAAGACAGAAGGGAAGAGACCTCTAGGAAGATTTCAATATATGTGGGAGGATAATAATGAAATTAATCTTTGGGAGATAGGATGGAGTGGTATGGA
>NW_019749476.1:0-214 GCF_002891405.2 Cryptotermes secundus | reverse complement strand
TGAAGAGATAAGAAATACACACAAAATTTTAAACGGAAAACCTAAGTACTTGGCAAAAATTAGTCTACACGTTAAGATAATACGCAATAAACGGCTCACTAAGAACTAAAGTGGGGGATGACCATTAGGTTCATTTGGCTCAGTGCTCAACTATAATTGTCACCATACCAAAGCTCCTGTTTCAGTAAAAGTAGGTAATGTTCTGATCGCCTGA
>NW_019749475.1:0-214 GCF_002891405.2 Cryptotermes secundus | reverse complement strand
GTTGGTGATGACAGGTGTTAGGTGGTTGGTTTTTAATTATATCAAATAAGGCAATTTTGTCAGCTACCATTACTTTTCTCCTAGGCATGTATGTGAGGATCTAAAATTTTAAACAAAAAAATTTCTGCACACACTCATAGTACACTCAAATGCATTCATTGCCTGATCAGAACTGTAGCTAGGTGGTCATTTATACTGACTGAGTCAGTGACTA
>NW_019749474.1:0-214 GCF_002891405.2 Cryptotermes secundus | reverse complement strand
ACATCAAGTGGGATACAGATGCGTAGATGGTAGGAGGATATTGTCACGTGCATACCAATTGCTAAACAACAGCTCGGTAAACAAGCCTCAACAATAGAGAGACTGTTTTCTGTGGGGTCCTCGCCGCGACCGTTGCTATGCAATGGCACGGTAAACAAATTTCAACAATAAAGACTGTGTTATCTATGTGGTCCGTGCCGAGGAGTTATCTTGA
>NW_019749473.1:0-214 GCF_002891405.2 Cryptotermes secundus | reverse complement strand
GCAGTAGAAATCATTTGTCATAATGTAAGGAATATTCACATTTTATATGTTAAATGTATATAAAATGTATACAGAGCCTCTGTCAGTCCGGGCTCAGTACGGCAGATTATGCCCTAGTGGAGGTAATCACAGTTCTTCCTCGTTATGCAGCTTCCGCACGGGACGCATGGAGAACACCGCTTCCCAATCACTCCACTGTTTCGGTCATTACCTA
>NW_019749472.1:0-214 GCF_002891405.2 Cryptotermes secundus | reverse complement strand
CTCGGTCGGTATAGTTCGCTTGCGGACTACAGGCCACAGATTTTTCGTTTGTTCTCATGTCCACTTACCACCTCCTGCACTGAACTCATGGTCGGTCCCAAATGGTTAACAACCCGCTTCTCGGTTTCATCTAATGATGGCTTTATCTCCGACCCACCGTTCACCGTGAGATTTACATCATCATCATCAGTAATCTGTCAAGACGACAGGTCCA
>NW_019749471.1:0-214 GCF_002891405.2 Cryptotermes secundus | reverse complement strand
TATTGGTAGTTTCAACATTAACCCTGTGCATGGAAGCATTGGAATATTCAATGTTAGAAGCTCTAGCAAGCAACAATATGTGAAGACGTGGCATACTGAGAAAACTTAATGTGTGCCACAGCACACACTAACTACTTGAGCTATGGCACAGCCATATCATGACATTAGATAGAAATATAAAAACAGCTGAAACCTGTTTATAGTTGTATGAATA
>NW_019749470.1:0-214 GCF_002891405.2 Cryptotermes secundus | reverse complement strand
TATTGTGTAATCTTCGTCAGCAAGAACTGCCAGTATAACATTTCCTCAACTGTCAATGAACACAGTCTCTGTATAGGGCACCATCTGTTATATCCTCATTTCCGTCAGCAAGAATTACATAAAAGATAGATATAAATTCTGTGCTGACTACTGCCCCACTACAAGGCACTTTATTTTGTCCTGAGTTTTGTCATGAGTTTATTTATCAGATATT
>NW_019749469.1:0-214 GCF_002891405.2 Cryptotermes secundus | reverse complement strand
TAGACCTAACATAAAATAAAAAGAACGCTTAAATGTGGCGCCAATTCACTAACAACATAAAAACGGAACTTCCTCATAAACTAGAGAAGCTCTGATTTCCTGACTTTCGCTTCAAAGATGGGAATGCAGTTGAGAGGGATTTCCGGGCTAGGCTGGCTCTCCGGATATACAACCAGAGACACGCGGGCTGCTCCCTTGTACAGTATTTCCAGTA
>NW_019749468.1:0-214 GCF_002891405.2 Cryptotermes secundus | reverse complement strand
AAAAAAAAAAGGCCGTAACTGTCAAACAGTATTAAAGATCAGGTCATGAGCCCCACATGGGGCTCGACATCAAGGCTTACTGACTTTGACTATGAGTCAGTGTAGTGGAGTGGAGTGAGTGGGTTAGTGAGCGAGTGAGTTAAGAGGACCGCTGCAGTTCAGTCCTTGTGAGCCGTTGATGTTAGAAGCTGGTAGCGGAGGCACGAGGATAGTA
>NW_019749467.1:0-214 GCF_002891405.2 Cryptotermes secundus | reverse complement strand
TGGGACCACAGATGCAGATATGGATTTGGGGGGACCAGCTTTAGAGAAACAGGTTTAGGAATACTGATACAGAATTAGGTTGTTATGCCACAAATTTCAAGATTGGAGATTTACGGCATTGCCCAAATGTTATGAGACTTGCAAAAGCATCTTACAGCAATTAGAGCAGTGATGGCAACACATAGACTGTGTAACCAGGTCAACAATGTACTTA
>NW_019749466.1:0-214 GCF_002891405.2 Cryptotermes secundus | reverse complement strand
GATCGTGGGTTCTAATCCCATTCAAGGCATGGATGTTTGGTATGTGTATGCGTCTATTCTGTGTTTGTGTTGTCCTGTGTTCAGGTAGCGTCCTTGCGACAGGCTGATCACTCGTCTAAGGTGTCCTACCGTCTGTGTTAAATGATTACGGAACTTAATAAGAGGCCTGGGCCCTGAAAGGGCTGGAAGAGCCAATGTAAAAAAATATATATTA
>NW_019749465.1:0-214 GCF_002891405.2 Cryptotermes secundus | reverse complement strand
CTAGGAACCCAAAGCTCGCAAGCTATCAAGGCAAAGATAGCAAGCTAGCAACGCAAATCTATCAAGCTAGAACGAAAAACTAAGCAACGCAAAGCTGGCAAGCAAGTACGAAAAAAGGCAAGAAAGCAACGCAAAACTAGCAAGCTAGCAATGCATATCTAGCAAGCTGGCAAGCTAGCAACGGAAAGTTAGCAAGCTAATAACGCAAAGCTAG
>NW_019749464.1:0-214 GCF_002891405.2 Cryptotermes secundus | reverse complement strand
TGGCCCCAGTCTTAGAGGAGAGAAAATCCTAGACCCTACTGGGACCCGAACTCCAACCTCTCAGTCGTTCAGCCCGTAGCCAATCCCTATACCGACTATGCTATTCCGGCTCCTTCTACCACACTGTACGATGTCATATCTCAGAACAATATTCTCGAAACATCTGCAATCATAAAGTCTGTAGTTTTCCTTTTAGATGAAGACGCAGAAATTA
>NW_019749463.1:0-214 GCF_002891405.2 Cryptotermes secundus | reverse complement strand
ATGATGATGATGATGGTGATGGTGATGATGATGATTGTTTTGATAATGATGGTGATGGTGATGGCGATAGCGATGGCGATGGCGAAGGCGATGGCGATGGCAATGACGATGGTGATTGTGATGGTGATGGTGATGATGATGGTGATGTTGATATTGATGTTAATGATGATGATGATGAAGATGACGATGAATGTGACGATGGCGATGACGATGT
>NW_019749462.1:0-214 GCF_002891405.2 Cryptotermes secundus | reverse complement strand
TGTTGAGTTTCACCGGGGTAGACGGCGTCATGTCCCAGAAGATAGCTACTTATTGCATCGCCGGGTTGGGAGAGACTCTTTCAGTTTTAGCAGTACTGGCTGCCAGCATCCGTTTGAGATAAATAGTACATAATTCGTGATCTGTAAATAGGCCTGAAAAGGGAAGGATAATTAACAAGACATTTTCTAGTCTTCTGAAATTTTGGAATTACCG
>NW_019749461.1:0-214 GCF_002891405.2 Cryptotermes secundus | reverse complement strand
GCCCCCTCCAAAACGGAAAAAGAGACTGCAAGCAGAGGAGGAGCCGGGAACGTAGAAGTACCGGCCTCCCCAGCGAGAATGAATGTCCTAAGAAGGGACCTGAGGATGTAACGGTCGGAGAGTAGTCGCTTCAAGGGGAGTAGCCGAAACAACAGGAGATGCAGCAAGAACAGCCTTGGAAGAAAAGGAAAGGGGGTGTACTGTAAGGCTGTTC
>NW_019749460.1:0-214 GCF_002891405.2 Cryptotermes secundus | reverse complement strand
GATATTTCAAATGTTGTGTATTCTGCATTCAGTATAACAGAAGCAGCTAATAAAGTATGTTGACATTGAGTATTTTTATGAAATTCAGCATAACACATTTCTCATGATGTTACCGCATTCCAAACTTCACACAGTGCTGTGCATGGGGTGGTGTAGTGGTTACACTTGAGACTCCTACTCGGATAGTGCCCAGTTTGAATGCCAATTATATACG
>NW_019749459.1:0-214 GCF_002891405.2 Cryptotermes secundus | reverse complement strand
AACCCGGGACGCTGCCGTGGGAAGCCAGCTAATACCACCTGAGCTATGGCACGGCCAACTAAACCAATTTTTATTTGTTTATTTTTTCATTATTAGTGGGGTGAGACTTAGTCCACTTGGTGCTGCTGCCACTACTGGCCTATTGTACCAGCCCCAGATAACAGATGATGGTGATTGTACAGCAATTGGTGGAATGAAGATTGGCAGGGGAAAC
>NW_019749458.1:0-214 GCF_002891405.2 Cryptotermes secundus | reverse complement strand
TGGAGCCACACCTGCCTTCTCAGTTTACAGCTAAGTCCGAACTGAAAATGGATGCTGCGGCATCTGTTGTTAATGTTACTCTGAATGCTGGCATTCCTGGTCAGGTCTCGTATGTGCAGGCCAAGATGAGGGGTAGGGTGTTTGGTGATTTGGTGAGGAATATTCCCACGTTGTCTGGTACTGACCCCGAGAGCGTGCTGCATTTCCTTATTCG
>NW_019749457.1:0-214 GCF_002891405.2 Cryptotermes secundus | reverse complement strand
TTAAGAAATGCACATCCATGTTTAAAAGGCGCTACATATTAGCCATCAATCTAGAATCTGTTCTCTCGTGAGGTCATGCCTAACGTTCCAGCTACGTGCCATAGCTCAAGCCGTTAGTCGCTGGCTTCCAACTGCAGTCTTTTTTAAAAATACATCATACTAAACCATTTCATCACTTAGATAATTGAGAAGAAGAATCAGATGAAATTTAAAT
>NW_019749456.1:0-214 GCF_002891405.2 Cryptotermes secundus | reverse complement strand
TACAGTGATGTTTGGAGTGGGTAACTCAGTGAGACTGTCGTAGTTTTTTAGTTACAAACATAAGTGTCCAATAAATCCAATTACCATTCCAAACCCTGTGTATAGTCACAAACACGTGACAGTATCAAATCAAATGCTACCTTCCTTAGTTCGACAGTGTAGCAGTTTCAACACAGTTTAATAAAATATTTGTAACATATCAAGACATCTGAAG
>NW_019749455.1:0-214 GCF_002891405.2 Cryptotermes secundus | reverse complement strand
GTTTCTAATTCTACTGATATCCTTTTCAGACTTATGGAAAATTAGAAAACGTCATTAATGCACTAGCAGTGTGCATGCTAGACAATAGCGAAACTACCCCTCAACCAGACAGACCTGAATAAAACTCCAATACAAGAATTAAAATGATACCTAAGTGAACCAAAAAAGAACACGAGTTACGCCAAGGGACGTAAAAGTAGAATAAATGTGTGTG
>NW_019749454.1:0-214 GCF_002891405.2 Cryptotermes secundus | reverse complement strand
GGAACTCGGCTGTAGATTATTTTCACAAAAGAAAATTGATGTGAACAGGTCAGGTGAGTGTGCAGACCAGGAAACTTGAGCTTCATGTCCGCGACAGTCATCAGCGCACTTCACGACCGTAAAATTGTGGTAGAGCACCGTTGTGTTGGAATTCTTTATGAAAATGCGTATTTATGAACTTACTTACTTACGGAGCTGAGACCTTCTTGAGGAG
>NW_019749453.1:0-214 GCF_002891405.2 Cryptotermes secundus | reverse complement strand
TTCCGAATTTGTAATCTTTATTAAATTTTCGGCTCATTGTGAACTAGGCCTTCCATCTGTCAGGCCCACTGTCTTGACTGAGTTTGTATCCTTTATTAAAACCCCAGATTATTGCGAATTTGCCCCGTATTCCTTGCCCAAGCTTATGCAGGGTGCGACAGAATTCTAAAATGCAGTAATCCAGCCATTTCGTGAGCGGCATTGCAGTGCTGGC
>NW_019749452.1:0-214 GCF_002891405.2 Cryptotermes secundus | reverse complement strand
TACCCCCAAGAATATTCCTGGTACTCATTTGTGTTAGAGACTGAGTGGACCTCAGAGCCATAGTGCGGCTGGAAGGATTAGCTCAATTGAAAAATCTGTTTACCTCTTTGGGAATCGATCCCGCGACTTTCCGGCTTGTAGCACAGTGTCTGAACCAACTATGCTATCGCTTGCCTCCCCAAGAGAACGACAATAGAACAGATGAAACAAAGAT
>NW_019749451.1:0-214 GCF_002891405.2 Cryptotermes secundus | reverse complement strand
TATCGCTCCCTCGAAAACTGTGATTGTGGCTTCGAATCCCACTCTAGACACGAATATCTGTGTTGCGTTTATTCTGTGGTTATGTTATGTTCTTTGTGTAGGCAATCGCCTTGCGACGGTATGATCCCCCGTCCAAGGAGTCCTACTAACTGTGTAATGATTGAGAAACTGAAAAAGTGGCCAAGGTCCTCAAGGGCAGTAGAGCCATAGATAG
>NW_019749450.1:0-214 GCF_002891405.2 Cryptotermes secundus | reverse complement strand
TTTATGCATTTCGTCAAGGGGAAAGGTGATCACTCGTGTTACAATCTGTCACTTCCGAATATTAATCACAGAGCAATGTTATCCTACTGCATCCCACAGATGAATTAGTTAAATGGGAATATCACACTGGCAGCCGCATTCGACATAGTACTTCGCTACGCTCACTTCACTACTCTAACTCCATGGAGGTGAGTCCTTCTTGAGAAGACACCGG
>NW_019749449.1:0-214 GCF_002891405.2 Cryptotermes secundus | reverse complement strand
GGAGTAACAGACAGGGTCACGCTATGCGGGACGTCAGATGAAAGGAGTCTTTCTGTAATTCTTAATTCACTGTTTATTTAAAGTCACTGTCCGTATCTTACATTATATAGGATCAAACAATGAGATGAGAAGTTAAAAATATCAACGTACAAGGGCGTGGAGGATCATAGAGTTGTGAGACGTCGAAGCTTCTACATTTTCTCTAGACAATCGG
>NW_019749448.1:0-214 GCF_002891405.2 Cryptotermes secundus | reverse complement strand
GTTAAACGACGTGAACTTCGCGGAAGACGTCCGTTAAGATTTTGTGAAGAAGTACAGAGGAAGAAAATGTCGGATATTAATACTTCTCCGTTGAAGCAGATTTCCACATGGATAGTTACATTAACAGGCAAAATATCAAGAGCTTGTGACTCAGAGAATCCAAGGCTTACTGTTAGCAACCCACTGCATCTAGAGAGAGTTCATGCAGAATCGG
>NW_019749447.1:0-214 GCF_002891405.2 Cryptotermes secundus | reverse complement strand
TGGACACTGAGGATGAGAAAAAAAGTCCTGCCATGCTGTAAATCGAAACCCAGCCTTCCAGCCCGTGCCTCGTCGTTGCACCGTCTGGGCTATTTTGTATTAAGAAATAAACAATTACCTGAAACTGAAGTTACATATCTTTCGAATATACAGAATGTCCGTATGAAATTTACAAATTAGAAACAGTAAAACTTCGAAACCATATATGTGAAGG
>NW_019749446.1:0-214 GCF_002891405.2 Cryptotermes secundus | reverse complement strand
GTTGGTGATGACAGGTGTTAGGTGGTTGGTTTTTAATTATATCAAGTAAGGCAATTTTGTCAGCTACCATTACTTTTCTCCTAGGAATGTATGTGAGGATCTAAAATTTTAAACGAAAAAAATTCTGCACACACTCATAGTAGACTCAAATGCATTCATTGCCTGATGGGAACTGTAGCTAGGTGGTCATTTATACTGACTGAGTCAGTGACTA
>NW_019749445.1:0-214 GCF_002891405.2 Cryptotermes secundus | reverse complement strand
TGTACATAATGTAACAGTTATGGATGTTAAATAAATCAATCAATCTATTTACGTCCAGATCTGTTAAATAAATTTGAAATACCAATGCAGATACTTATTGACAGAACCAGTTCTAAGTTTCCTATATAGTCTTTGTCTATTGATGTAAGCTAGCTAGTAATTAGAAGATTCTCTAACAGTCCCAGCTGAGTAGATCTCCCAACCTGAGGATGGG
>NW_019749444.1:0-214 GCF_002891405.2 Cryptotermes secundus | reverse complement strand
TCTTTTCTGTTAGAGGCTGAGTCGACTCCATGGACAGAGCGTGGCCGGAAGGTTCAGGTCAACTGAAAAATCCAATGACCTCATCGGGATTTGAACCCCCGCGACCTTCTGGCTTGTAGCACAGTGACTCAACCATCTATACTACTGTTAACGTGGTGGCACAGAATACTTTTTACCCTACTTTCCTCATTATGGAAAAATAAAAGCAGGCTTA
>NW_019749443.1:0-214 GCF_002891405.2 Cryptotermes secundus | reverse complement strand
TCCTCAGCCACTCCAGGTGTTATTCCAGAATAGTACCCTGTTAAGACACGATCAGTTCTTTTCCAAACCCTGCCCAATTTTTCGTTCGTCAGTTATCCTACCATTCAATCCTACAGTTCACTTCAGATACTGACAGAGTACTAAAGCAGCCACAAAAATCATCTAGTCATCTGGTTTACTGGCAGCATCGTTAAATACACTACAAACTCAATGG
>NW_019749442.1:0-214 GCF_002891405.2 Cryptotermes secundus | reverse complement strand
GACAGACAAGAAATTCTGGAAAGAACTAATTCCCCATTTTTCTTTTATATTACATGGACCGCATAGAAAACAACGCATCAAACAATTATATTGTTGCCTGTGTATTCGTTGCAGCGGTAACGTTTTTACCGAACCGTTACCTAGCATTGACAGGGGGATACACATACAGATACAGGCTGACGTGAGGGATTTATGACTTACGCCGTTACGATGG
>NW_019749441.1:0-214 GCF_002891405.2 Cryptotermes secundus | reverse complement strand
CTTGCTAGATTTGCGTTGCTAATTTGCTAGCTTTGCGTCCTAGCTTGCTAGGATTCAGTAGCTAGCTTGCTAGCTTTTCGTTGCTAGCTTCCTAGTTTCTAGATATGCGTTGCTAGCTGGCTAGGTGTGCGTTGCTAGCTTGCGAGCATTGCGTTGCTAGCTTGCCAGATTTGCGTAGCTAGCTAGCCAAATTTGCTTCTCTAGCTTGCCAGCT
>NW_019749440.1:0-214 GCF_002891405.2 Cryptotermes secundus | reverse complement strand
AACTGCATTTTAAAACTAAGCTCAATGCACAGTGAACTGATGTGTATGTACATAAACAGTGCCTAAAGTGAGGGGAATGGTGCACAGTGATGGCATCTCACTGTTTTCTGAAATTCTCAAAGCATTCCACTTCCTTCAACCTTGGGAAGCTTGAGGATCATCTGAATATAATTTCAAAATCCGGTTCATACCTATCAGGAAACACGCTGGGTGG
>NW_019749439.1:0-214 GCF_002891405.2 Cryptotermes secundus | reverse complement strand
GGCTCTTGTGAATACGATAAAGGTCGTTTGGGTTCCTTAAAATGTGGGGAAATTCTCGACCAGACCCCGTGTGGAGGCGGATTAGGATACCCCCACCATAGCTTTGCGGGTCGTAGATGGCGACTAAAAGGGAACCCAGTGCCTGGGGGTTATAACTGGGCCACCCTGTCACTTACTTATTTACTTACTCATGGAGCTGAGCCCTTCTTGAGGA
>NW_019749438.1:0-214 GCF_002891405.2 Cryptotermes secundus | reverse complement strand
TAGGGGAAGCATAGGTTTGAATTTCTGATCTCGCTTACTGCTTTTCGCTGGTTTCTTCTTTGACCATGAAGATAGAGGAGACACACTTCTCCAAAAACTCGGTGAACATCTACCAAATTATACGGCGTCAGTACCTAAAAAATTTACCATATCTTTCGGCAGTTTGTCAGTAATTACCTCATTTCATTTACGGTCAGATTGTCAGACTATGTGG
>NW_019749437.1:0-214 GCF_002891405.2 Cryptotermes secundus | reverse complement strand
GATGTTATTTTATGGGGGCCACTGATAGTTTGGTGCTTTCGAAACGTGTTCGAGTCTACCCTTAAAAACGTACCTCTCGAGAGGTATGGGCATCACGCGGTAGCGTAGTAAGTTGAGACACTAGGCTACAAACCGGAATGTCGCGGGTTCGATTCCCGACGAGGTCACTGGATTTTTCTATTGACCTAATCCTTGCAGTCGCACTATGGTCCTG
>NW_019749436.1:0-214 GCF_002891405.2 Cryptotermes secundus | reverse complement strand
GTGGAGCCCGGATAGCGTAGTCGGTATAGCGACTTACTACGGGCTGGACGACCGAGGGACCGGAGTTCGAGTCCCGGTAGGGTCAAGAATTTTCGCTTATCCAAGTCGTCCAGACCGGCTCTGGGGGTTCACTCAACCTCCTATCCAATAGGTACCGGGAGCTCTTTCGCCGGAGGTAAAGCGGCCGGGGCGTGAAGCTGATCATCAACTAGTG
>NW_019749435.1:0-214 GCF_002891405.2 Cryptotermes secundus | reverse complement strand
CACTAGCAATAAAAAACACCTACCGAACTACACGGCGTCACACCCCAGACGACAGTACTCTTCATAATCACAGTAGTAAGAACCTCAAACTTCACAATTTCTGGTACGAGTAGCTTTACGTGGCATAACATCAAATTTGGGATGCTTGTGTGACCAGAAAGCCGATCCTATTGGCCGCGCGGTCTAAGGCATGAACCGTCTTCTCCCGCTCGAA
>NW_019749434.1:0-214 GCF_002891405.2 Cryptotermes secundus | reverse complement strand
TTTACTAACCGTTTCCTGGTGACGGACCCTAACAATATCCTCTATGTATGTCCTTACTGGCTGGCGAATGTCTTAAAACTGCTTAAACTGAGTCCTATATTACGATCGACGGTCAGTCGGCCAGTATTTCTTGGAATAAAGCACCCATCTTGGGCTTACAACCAGATTTTTATTACTGTCAGAGAGTTGCCGGGTTGTTGTCGCGCTCTCTCTG
>NW_019749433.1:0-214 GCF_002891405.2 Cryptotermes secundus | reverse complement strand
GTGTGGTCGGTAAAACTGACTCTAATATTGATTAAATACACAACAAGATGCAAACAATAAAGATTGACATTCCCATCTGAAATTTGTGTGCTGCCAGGTCATATCAGAGAGGACACTACTGTCCACCATGGCAGGGTATGCATTATAGCTTAAGTTCATATATAGATGACTGAAATTGTCATCACTTATTATTTTGTGTTATTGGCACAGCATG
>NW_019749432.1:0-214 GCF_002891405.2 Cryptotermes secundus | reverse complement strand
GTCCACCACAAATCCCACTTGACCAGACCTGGGAAACCGCATGTCAAGTATGTAACCTGTCTCAAACCCATTTCACAGAAAATGAAATGTTATTAATGAAAAAGTATGTAAATATAGCATAGGAACCCCACAAATAAAATAATCTTTAGAAGCGAATATCTGAAATGGAAATCTCTATAAAACAAATTGATGGAAACCAACAAGAGGCTATTAT
>NW_019749431.1:0-214 GCF_002891405.2 Cryptotermes secundus | reverse complement strand
TATGTCCGAGCTGCATTAACTTAACTGACGTTCATTGCAAATAGGAACACATTACAGCTCACGAGGCAATACGCAGAACGGTGATGGCCATTTAAGATTAGGAAATAAATTCTTATAACACCTGAGTCAACAAACCAACAGGATGCGGGCGAGAGGACTTAAAGGTAGGAATACACGAGTGCGCCGCGGCTGTAACGCGGCATTACAAGCGATG
>NW_019749430.1:0-214 GCF_002891405.2 Cryptotermes secundus | reverse complement strand
TGCAGGTGCTTCCCAATAATGCAAAATACTGCATAAGACACTAAAACAACAACAACAAAAGAAACAAAAACAAAATCCGTGTTTTTAGTCTGCAAGCGAACTATACCGACCGAGGGACAGCCGATTGTCGGTGAAGTTAGTGCCAACTTCAGCGGATAGAGGGTGTCTAGTGGTCAGCGCAACGAATCCCCACGGCCGTTAATTTCGTGTTTCT
>NW_019749429.1:0-214 GCF_002891405.2 Cryptotermes secundus | reverse complement strand
TTTCTTGCGTCCTAGTTTTGCGTTGCAACCTTGCTAGCTTGCTAGTTTGCGTTGTTAGCTTTCTAGATTTCTAAATTTGCGATGGTAATTTGCTAGATTTCTTTGCTAGATTTCTTGCTGGATTTGCGTTGCTACCTTGCTAGCTTTTCTTTATTAGCTTTCTAGCTTGGCGTTGCTAGTTTGGTAGCTTTGAGTTGCTAGCTTGCTAGCTTTG
>NW_019749428.1:0-214 GCF_002891405.2 Cryptotermes secundus | reverse complement strand
GCTCGTATGCCTAATTTGTGTACTGCATGTAGCTTTTGATTTTTTCCATATCGTCCAGGTTTTGTAAATGGCCAATCTTCTTTAACTAAAAATATAAACATACGAGTAGTTAACTGAGTAAGAAAGGCATAAAGAATGAAGGAAAGAAGAAAGGAAGGAAGGAAACATTCACATTCAATGATAAATTTCTTTCAAGATGTCAATATTTACTGTG
>NW_019749427.1:0-214 GCF_002891405.2 Cryptotermes secundus | reverse complement strand
TTTCTTGCCATGATTCTGCAGCTGTCAATTCTGAAGTCTTGACTCAGTTCAATTCCTTTGCTCCCAGGCTCATATCCTGGCAGGCTGGCACTTCGAAATTTGACTCTCTGCCTCACTTGACTACTGTTCTCTTCTTGGTTGTGTCTTCTGACTGTGTGCTTTTGTAACCCCTTGGCATGGACAACCCAAGCAGATATTGAAGCTGTTTTTTTTT
>NW_019749426.1:0-214 GCF_002891405.2 Cryptotermes secundus | reverse complement strand
CTAGCAACGCATAGCTATCAAGCTAGCAACGCAAAGCAAGCAAGCAAGCAAAGCAATGCTAACAAGCTAACAATGCAAATCTACCAAGCTAGGAACTCAAAGCTAGCAAGCAAGCAACGCAAAGATAGTAAGATAGCAACGCAAATCTAGCAATCTAGCAAGCGAGCAACGCCAAGCTAGCAAGGTAGTAACGCAAAGCTAGGAAGCTAGGAAT
>NW_019749425.1:0-214 GCF_002891405.2 Cryptotermes secundus | reverse complement strand
CGTCTTGATGCCAATAAGCTCGAGCGCATCCAACAGGAGTTTGCGTCTCTCTGTTTTATCACCTTTTGCCTCATGTTTCATACACTTATACTGATATCTTAGAGAAATTCAGTCTGAAATCTTTATATAAACTGAGATATGACTTTAATGCACTTTTTTGTTCAGGTATATCTGACTTTAAATTTTGCACTTCCCTTTTCGAAAATGTTAATTG
>NW_019749424.1:0-214 GCF_002891405.2 Cryptotermes secundus | reverse complement strand
TTCAAGCTGCAAGCTCCGTCACTAACACTTCAGTTAAGGACTCGTCTGGTATAATAAAAAGAAACCGAATACCTAAAAGTCATACTGTCTTCATTGGCTTTAAGATCCCTGAGGAATGTATGGAGCTAGACCTCGTCATTCCAATCCTCCAGCTGCAGTACAAGAATTGTGTCATGGAGTTTATTGGGCGCACATTGTATTTGAGAAAGGGTTG
>NW_019749423.1:0-214 GCF_002891405.2 Cryptotermes secundus | reverse complement strand
GTCCACCACAAATCCCACTTGACCAGACCTGGGAAACCGCATGTCGAGTATGTAACCTGTCTCAAGCCCATTTCACAGAAAATGAAATGTTATTAATGAAAAAGTATGTAACTATAGCATGGGAACCCCACAAATAAAATAATCTTGGGAATCGAATATCTGAAATGGCAATCTCTATAAAACAAATTGATGGAAACCAACAAGAGGCTATTAT
>NW_019749422.1:0-214 GCF_002891405.2 Cryptotermes secundus | reverse complement strand
TTCCTCAACCAGATTGTACTCCAGAAAATATGAAACGCTTTGGTTACTAGGCGGCTCCAAATCTGCCAAACCTTTGGCTAAGGGTTCTCCTGTGGCCGCCGAAAATGCTGACGGTCTGGCTGTCGTGCATATGAATTGGCCAGAGAAGGCCACAGTTTTCTGTCAATGGCACTGAACCTAAAATTGTTAATAATATTTGCTAATGATACTCTTA
>NW_019749421.1:0-214 GCF_002891405.2 Cryptotermes secundus | reverse complement strand
TTTTCTGAAATATACAGGTCTACTCCTATTATTCTTCGTCTTCTTCTCTTTCTATTTTTTTTTTTTACTTTTCCTCTTTTCGCTTACTCATCTTTCTCCTCTTCCTCTAATTTTTCTCCTTATACTCCTTCGCCTTCCTCGTTAATGTCCCGAGCGGAACAACTACGAATAAGCAATAAAAAGGAATGAGTGGAGGATGATAAACGTATGTTTG
>NW_019749420.1:0-214 GCF_002891405.2 Cryptotermes secundus | reverse complement strand
TTGTTGCACTTCACTGATCTGAAAAATAAAATTAAAAACAAAAGAGAAAATGAATTAAAATTGACTACTATAAAAGTTGATACTTTTTTCTGAGTCCTTAAGGAAGCAATTGAAAATGATACTGTAGAAGTTTTAATTTGTTCAGAAAAAACACAAGAATCCATATTTCGTGACTCAATTTTAAAAATTGAATCATGGGGAACATTTTATTTTG
>NW_019749419.1:0-214 GCF_002891405.2 Cryptotermes secundus | reverse complement strand
GGCCAGATTTTGCAAAATGCTTTGAAGATGAAATATGACCAGAGAAATGTGCCTTTATACAAACCAGATGAACAAGTCCCTGCAAGAACCCAGAGAAGATGTTTTGTCTTCAAAGTGAAAAGCTTCTTGGATTTATAAAGAAACTTAATATCTGGAAAAACCATGTTGTGAAAGGAAATCTTGAAATGTTTCCACTGCTGCTGGGGCTTGAGAG
>NW_019749418.1:0-214 GCF_002891405.2 Cryptotermes secundus | reverse complement strand
GCTCCTCAGTTATCCTCACTAGGCTGAGTGGACTCCGTTCCAGACGCACTACCACTCAGAAAATCTTGTGTCGCCGGGAATCGAACCCAGGACCTGTGTAGAATAAATAATTTGGAAAACGTCAATGGACGAAGGCCACTTGAAAGACCTAGGCACAGGTGGGAGGATAATCCTTATGATGAATCCTAAACAAATCTAGTGTTAGTGTGGAATG
>NW_019749417.1:0-214 GCF_002891405.2 Cryptotermes secundus | reverse complement strand
AAGATATCCCTGTAACAGGCCATGGAGGCCCATAGGATTGTGAGAAGTCGAGGTGCCCACATTTTCTACAGTCGGCTCACAGATAGCGGTAAGGTTGTCAGCCTTACGCAACGGCCGCCCATTACCTCCAGGAAGATTCCTGGTATTTATTTCTGTTAAGGTTGAGGCGACCCCAGGGCCATAGTGCTGCTCAAAGGATTAGGTAAATTTAAAA
>NW_019749416.1:0-214 GCF_002891405.2 Cryptotermes secundus | reverse complement strand
TACGTGTCACAGTATACTCTGTGGCCATATGCAGAATTTTTAAATGTTAAAAAAAGTGGTGTACATGTTGACCACTGTGTTATAAATGGTTAAATCAGATTCTGGTTTGACATACATTTTCTAGCATCCTGATGTCACTGATCAAAATATTGAGGTCTAGGAGCATAACTGATGGACTAATTTCAAACACCATTCTTCCTGTCATTTAATGCCT
>NW_019749415.1:0-214 GCF_002891405.2 Cryptotermes secundus | reverse complement strand
CAGACAGAGCTCAGTTCACAACAGGACAATGGGATACTTGGGGTGCGAATATTGTTCAACGTAAGCGTGACAACGTTTCCAAAATATTCTAAGTCACATTTCACTTTCATAGCTCTGTCCGTATAGCGATGGACTATGGGCTGCACGCCCGATGAATCGGGGATTGACTCCAGTAGAAGCACGGCGTCCACACCAGCATAAGGCCCACCCAACT
>NW_019749414.1:0-214 GCF_002891405.2 Cryptotermes secundus | reverse complement strand
CGGCCATGATGTTTCTGCTTATTTATTAATATCTAGTAGGCTGTGTGCTAGTAGGGATAGCTCGGTCGTCACAATGACGGGCTACGCGAATTGGTTCTTTTTACACTTATAGGAGGCTATTAAAGTTGAGATTTCCATCCCAGTGGGAAAATTTTTTCCCTGCTCTCAAAGCAAATGAAGATTGGAAAAAAGATTCCATATCAACTGGCTCCTG
>NW_019749413.1:0-214 GCF_002891405.2 Cryptotermes secundus | reverse complement strand
CCCGAAGAAAGCCCCTGGCTTCGATATGATCACAGGTACAATAATGAAAAACTCCAAAGGAAAGCCTTAGTAAAACTAACCTCACTAATCAATGCCTCAAACAGACTAAAGCACTTATCAGGATCTTGCCAAAACCTGGCAAAGACCACACTGAAGTAGAAACATATCAGCCAATTGCACTGTTACCGATTATGTCGAAGCTGTTTGAAAAACT
>NW_019749412.1:0-214 GCF_002891405.2 Cryptotermes secundus | reverse complement strand
TGTTAGGCGACGTTTCTGATAAACGTTTCGCTTCCATCTTCAGGGTAGAATGAAAAATAAGGTGATTTGATGTTTTCACGGCTTTGACTACGAAGAAAACAGTCTTGTAGGATGTTGATGGTTGTAGATGTGATGTTAGACGAAGATTCGTGGTAATGTATCAACTCCAACTTCAGGTTAGATAGAGAAATAAGATTTGAGGTTTTCACGGCGG
>NW_019749411.1:0-214 GCF_002891405.2 Cryptotermes secundus | reverse complement strand
AATTTTACTTTAGAATATTCCATTAGGAAGGTCCAGGAAGACCAGACAGGGCAGAAATTAAATGGGACACATTATCTGCTCTTCTATGTCGATGATGTAAATCTATTGGGTGATAACATAGATACCATAAACAAACCCAGAACCTGTAATTGATGATAACAAGGAGGTTGGGTTAGAAGTAAATCCAGAGAAAACTAAGTATATGTTGCTGTCT
>NW_019749410.1:0-214 GCF_002891405.2 Cryptotermes secundus | reverse complement strand
TTACTATAAATCAATCAGTATTCAATAGTGTCCCCGAGAAACACTTTCTTCTTGCCATGGCACACTCCCGACTGAATTAACCGTTAAATGCTGGGCTTCTGAAATGGTGGTAAGCTTGAGCTAGCCGGAGGTTATTTAAATGCCCGCTGCTGGTGCACGCTTAAATGCCCGTTGCTACTCCGTGTTTAAATGTCCATTCCTGTTAGGGTGCTTA
>NW_019749409.1:0-214 GCF_002891405.2 Cryptotermes secundus | reverse complement strand
GATTGCCTTGGCAAATCCCTTGATACTCCCGACCAGTATTTTTTTCAACTGAACGCTTGTGGTCATTATACTTTTGTAACAACTCTCTGACGAGAGGATGGGTGTGTTGTTTACAATTGTTGCTGGTCCTCGCGAGCGCATTAATTCTAATATTCGAGTCCCACCGGACTCATTACTACATTTTACTGTGTCAGATTCGAGACTCCCCCAGTCT
>NW_019749408.1:0-214 GCF_002891405.2 Cryptotermes secundus | reverse complement strand
CAGTTTCATCCCCAGACACTGAGCTCCATTTTCATCGCTTCCTACGACTCGTAGGGCTATGGTGGAGATATTCGAACCAACCTCCACACTGGATAACTTCCAATTTCGGTCTGGGAGACTGAAATCTATTTATACAAGTTCCACACATCAAAATTTAAGCATTCATTCAATACTTTGAGTTGTCATCACGCCGCTGAACACAGGACAGCGGTCT
>NW_019749407.1:0-214 GCF_002891405.2 Cryptotermes secundus | reverse complement strand
TTAATATATTTTTGAGAAGCTAATGACTGCTTAGCCAATCAAAAACATCCCAACCTCTTATGGGACCCAGGGGTTCATTACCGTGTCCCCAGTAGTTCGGCACTATGCCCTACTTTAACCCACCTCAAACCCATCAACACTCTGACATGATGTTTCCGTAAAATGCATTTTAATATAATCCATGTAGTGTATACAAGTACCTCATGTATGGTCT
>NW_019749406.1:0-214 GCF_002891405.2 Cryptotermes secundus | reverse complement strand
AGTTAGCAACGCAAAGCTAGCAAGTTAACAAGGCAAAGATAGCAAGCTGGCAACGCAAAGTTGGCAAGTTTGCAACGCAAATCTAATATGATAGCAACGCAAAGCTATAAAGCTAGGAACGCAAATCTAGCCATCTAGCAAGCTAGCAAACAGAGCTAGCAAGCGATAACCAAACTAGCAAGCTAGCAAAAAATCTTGCAAGCTAGCAACGCCA
>NW_019749405.1:0-214 GCF_002891405.2 Cryptotermes secundus | reverse complement strand
TAGTTTGGTGAATAGAATTATTGACCAATTACAGGTCGTACTACACATAATTATTACTCTACTGCTCATTTCCACACTATGAATCACTCCACATTATGTCTTCTTAGTCTACTTTCACTGGTCTTTACTTTGTAACCGCTCTCCATAATAGCTATTCCTCTGCCGTGTGTTCACTAGACGTTTCCTGGTAACGGATCTTAGCAATGACGATTCT
>NW_019749404.1:0-214 GCF_002891405.2 Cryptotermes secundus | reverse complement strand
AAATTGTTCCCTTTTCTTCCACTTAAACTTTTAATACAACATGTTTTGGCCCTAGGTGGCCATCTTCAAATGTCTTAATATTGTAACGTGTTTCGTTACTGAAGATGCTACTGCTACACTGCATTAATATGCGCTAAAATCACACTTAATATAATAAAATCCATTAAATTTCCTATTACAATTTTCATTAATTTTGTGAAATTCTGTTCCACAT
>NW_019749403.1:0-214 GCF_002891405.2 Cryptotermes secundus | reverse complement strand
GCATCGTCGACACGAAAGGCAGAAACTTTACCTCTCAAGGCAATTTATTTGTGCCTAGGATAATCTTAAAATGGAGCTTATAGAAGTAGGGCGAGAGGGTGTGGAGTGAATTCAACTGGCTCTGGACAGGGTTCACTGGTCGGATCTCGCCTCCTTACCAGTTAAATTGTAATGCAGTGTTCTTTGTGTGGGGGTAAAGTCGCCAGAACGGAAA
>NW_019749402.1:0-214 GCF_002891405.2 Cryptotermes secundus | reverse complement strand
CCCCCTCCGAAATGGAAAAAAATGGAATAGTACACAGGAGGAACCGGTAACGCAGAAGTAACGGCCTACCGAGGAAGAGTTCATGTGCGATGAATGCAATTTTTTATGAACTAAATACATAAGTGCCAATTACAGTGGCTGCACAGTCTAAGGCATGGATTGTCTTTGCTCGCTTGAACACTGGGATCATGGGTTCGAATCCCACTTAAGGCAT
>NW_019749401.1:0-214 GCF_002891405.2 Cryptotermes secundus | reverse complement strand
CTACTTCCTGCACTATAGACTTCCTGCTTGCAATTATATCTACAGACTCACAGAAGACTCTGTCGGTGTAGTTTCCAGCTTCACAATTTCAAAACAGTGATACCAATTTTCTGTATGTGTGTGAAGTTTCGTCCCTTACTTTAAGGGAAGAAATTTTATGTAAGTGGTTTTTGGTTCAATCTGCAGATTGAAATTACAAGGCACCCGCCCACAT
>NW_019749400.1:0-214 GCF_002891405.2 Cryptotermes secundus | reverse complement strand
GATGAAGTTCCTCTTCGTCCACGAACTCACAGATGCAGCATATCGGTATTGACACTTTGGTGCTTTTCGCTGGTCTCCGTTATACAAAAATGGATCGGACAACACGGTCTCCAGTCTATTGTTTCCTGTTTATTTGTTACTTAACAATAGCTCACTTTTTCCTGACGTCGGTTGTGCTTACAGTGCCATTGCCTAACAATTTATGACGTCTCAT
>NW_019749399.1:0-214 GCF_002891405.2 Cryptotermes secundus | reverse complement strand
ATTTGATTACGGCTGAGAGGTTCCAGCCGGTAGGGATCTGAGCACAGAAGAGGAGTTGTTTTCACAGTTGTTGGGAGCCTTAACCAAGCAACATCCAGTGAAGACATAACAGACTGAGAAGACTAGAGTCTGTTATGGAGTCCAGGGTAGTCAGGAGTTGTAAGCATCCAAAAAAAAAATCCGCTTATAAATACCAAATCCCGTGACTAGTCAT
>NW_019749398.1:0-214 GCF_002891405.2 Cryptotermes secundus | reverse complement strand
TAGCTTTGCGTTGCTAGCTTGCAAACTTTGAGTTGCTAGCTTGCTAGCTTTGCGTTTTTAGCTTTCTAGCTTGTTATATATGCGTTGCTAGCTTCCCACCTTTGCGTTGCTAGCATGCCAGCTTTGAGTTACTAGCTTGCCTGCTTTAGGTTTCTAGATTATCAGCTTGGCTTTGTAAGCTTTCCAGCTATGCGTTGCTAGCTTGCCAACTTTG
>NW_019749397.1:0-214 GCF_002891405.2 Cryptotermes secundus | reverse complement strand
GGGATAAATTTTCCTTTTTACCTCAGGTTGAGCCAGATTGGAAGCTCTGATGTCGGTGGCTGTGATATAATATTATATTGTAACATCCTGTTACACTTTTTACATTGTATCAGTCAGTCCCACAGTCTCACATGCAACACTAATGTTCTGTAAAACTTATTAAAAGCTATTCGCTTTGTAGTTTTACACTACATGTTTCGACCAATGTTGTCAT
>NW_019749396.1:0-214 GCF_002891405.2 Cryptotermes secundus | reverse complement strand
CTCTTAAAAACAAGTTTCGATTCCGAATTCCCTATAAAATGAATTTTTCAGAGGAGCCGTTTGCACACCCCAATAAGGGAGATAATAAGAAACCAAGATGCCACATTTTTTACTGCACTTCATGGCTTTCCATCAGGTTTTAGTCTCGAGTGTTCAGGTTTTACTCCGCAGATGGCGCCATCGTTAGATACCACATGTCTTCACAAAATTGTTT
>NW_019749395.1:0-214 GCF_002891405.2 Cryptotermes secundus | reverse complement strand
CTATGGCCGTTAATATCGGTTTTCTAGACCGGGAGCGTGTAACAGAATTGCTATTAAATCCAATTATCCGAAATAGAACCCGTCATTTCGTCAGGCTTATCACCCTACACGTGACAACATTAACAACTAAATAAGACAATATTTGCGTTCATAAAATCGCTCAACTCCTACTTTAAATGAAGCCTTTAAATTATGTATGTATTTCTCGGTTCAT
>NW_019749394.1:0-214 GCF_002891405.2 Cryptotermes secundus | reverse complement strand
GTGATTTGAAGTGACAGATTCTATGTTGAGATCTGTTGCTGGAAGACAACTAGTGGAAACAGAATCCTAGTGATTGCACAACAGTGAACTGTAAATTGTGGAAGTCAACAATAGTGCTGTACTTTTTCCTTATTAAATTGATCTAAATTAGTGGCATGAAATTGGATATTTTTATACACAAGAATACACACACCACTATCATTACTAATTTCAT
>NW_019749393.1:0-214 GCF_002891405.2 Cryptotermes secundus | reverse complement strand
AAAATGGGGCTGTAGCGCCACAGAAAAAAATTATAATTAGACTTTTTTATTCCTGCTACATGTTTGGGGCGTACAAGACCATCATCAGGCATAGGAATACGTTTAGGCATTGACCTACCGATGTGGATCCATACCAGTGCAACATGTCGTATTGTATACTGACATAAAGTTTTGCCTCAAGTTGGTGTTACAATTAAAGTAGAAGATACAAAAT
>NW_019749392.1:0-214 GCF_002891405.2 Cryptotermes secundus | reverse complement strand
TCAGTTTCTTAATCCTATATACGGTCGGTAGGACTCCTTGGACCGCATATCAGCCCGTCATAAAGCCTCTACCTACACACAGAACAGTACAGATACAGAATAAACGCACACAGTCATCCGTGCCTCGTGTGGGATTCGAACCCACGATACAAGTGTTTGAGCTGGCGACGACTGTTCATGCCTTAGACCGCGAGGCCACTCTGATCTGCAGAAT
>NW_019749391.1:0-214 GCF_002891405.2 Cryptotermes secundus | reverse complement strand
GTTGAAATAAATCGCAAATGGATGATATTACATAATAAGATACTCTCTGATTTATGCAGGTCACATATTATTGACAGGGTAAAATATTGTGAACATGACAATGCAATGGACTTATAATTTAGATAGGGAAAGAAAAGATACATAGAGTATTTTATTTAGAAATTTTCATTTGGAAAGTAGTCAGTTTGATTTCAAAGAAGACAAAGATAGTATT
>NW_019749390.1:0-214 GCF_002891405.2 Cryptotermes secundus | reverse complement strand
TCCTGTGCAGTGCGTCCGGTAAGAGGCTCCCATATGAAGGAGCACCTAATCCTTCCAAATTAAGTTGATCACGTAGAGTGAGGCTTTCTGCTGTCCAAAAACATAAAAATTAGAATATGCAGAACTATAATAATATTGCCTGTGGTTTGGTATGGGTATGAACTTAGTGTCTGACAATATTATATTTCAGCATCCTGTTACACTCACACAATAT
>NW_019749389.1:0-214 GCF_002891405.2 Cryptotermes secundus | reverse complement strand
GAAGTACCTCTGCCTGACTTTGTTCAGATTCTTATAGCCGCCCAAATGCCCTCTTGACGGTCCACCATGGATTCTGGCCAGCACGTCCCTCTCTTTGCTTTGGATCATTTTTTAAAGTCGTTCAGCAGATTCCCAGTGGCGCTCCAGTATCCCATCCCTTACTTGCGATGGATGTCCATTAGGCCCAGATAGCTTTTGTACGTTGGGCTGCGAT
>NW_019749388.1:0-214 GCF_002891405.2 Cryptotermes secundus | reverse complement strand
CACCCTCCTGAAGTTTGGTCCATTCCTCCTGGGACACTCTGTATAGTCTATATGATGCTTAATGCATTGTGAAATAAGTCAGAAAGAAATTGATATCTAATAAAGATGTTACAATGAAAGCAATTTTTCTGACAGGTATCCGTGATTTGAAGACTGTTAGGGCAAATTCCACATTATCAGATCTTGGGATGGACTCCTTGACATCTATGAAGAT
>NW_019749387.1:0-214 GCF_002891405.2 Cryptotermes secundus | reverse complement strand
TACACATATCAGAGTTTCTAGCCAGACTGCTGATTACATTTGGACGGTGGATGTCTGATTCCGGACAGGGACGGCCATTTCTATCTTCAGCACTGTATCCAGGTCGACTGAGAGTCACATCCAATCTGTTACTCATCGGATATCGGGGGTTCGTTCTGGAGGGATAAGTTCCTGGAACCGAAACTAGCGACCCACCTCCACGTAGTACCAAGAT
>NW_019749386.1:0-214 GCF_002891405.2 Cryptotermes secundus | reverse complement strand
GTGGATGTATTGACCCACGTTTTCTTGACCTCAGCACTAGTTGGAAGTGAGTGATCATATTCACGCCCCGGCCGGTTCATCCCCGGGGAAAGAGCCCCCGGTAGCCTTTGGATAGGAGGGTGGGTGGGACCCTGAACCGGTATGGACGACATGGAGGAGTGAAAATTTTTGTCCCCACCGGGACTCGAACTCCGACCCCTTGGTCGTCCAGCCC
>NW_019749385.1:0-214 GCF_002891405.2 Cryptotermes secundus | reverse complement strand
TTTGCGTAGCTATATTGCTAGCTTTGCATTGCTATTTTGATATCTTTGCGTTGCTAGCTTTGTCGCTTTGAGTTGCTATCTTGCTAGCTTTGCGTTCTTAGCTTGATAGTTTGTTAGATATATGTTGCTCGCTTGCCAACTATGCGTTGCTATCTTGCCAGCGTTGCGCTGTTATCTTGCTTGCTTGCTTTGCGTTTCTAGATTGCCAGCTTTG
>NW_019749384.1:0-214 GCF_002891405.2 Cryptotermes secundus | reverse complement strand
CTTCCGACTTCTATTCTGGAGGTGACCAGTTTGAATCTCGGCCAGGACACCGATTATCCTGCCTGAGGTGTTCCGTGATCTTCCTCAGTCAGGAAACTGCTGGGATATTACCACCAATTATGCTTTAATCCTGTCTAGTTCATTATCCACTGTCAACATTCGATGCTCCGCAGCCTGAGTTACGGATATCGCCATTAAATAAACTACAAACTGC
>NW_019749383.1:0-214 GCF_002891405.2 Cryptotermes secundus | reverse complement strand
TGTCTCAAAGGTTATGTTCCCTCCAAAACATATTCAGGCCCTGAAGTAATATAGTCCATAAAGTGAGTTGATTGAAAGTTACATATGATCTAACTGATTGCATGGAGCTAAGTTTTTTGTGTGGGGAGGGGGAAGTCACCAGTTTTTCATCTACTCAAGAATATCTCCCCAGGAGTCTGCCACCGGTCCATATCTTTTTCCAGATTAATCCAGT
>NW_019749382.1:0-214 GCF_002891405.2 Cryptotermes secundus | reverse complement strand
TTCTAATTATACATGGAGAAGAGTACAAGTTATGAAGGTCCTCATTATGCAGTGTTCTCCAACCTCCTTTCACTTAGTCCCTCTTCGGTCCAAATATTCTCAACACCAGTCTTTGTTCCTCCCTTAATGCCAGAGACCAAGTTTCAAACCCATACAGAAACACAGACATAATTATAGTTTTGTATATTCTAATTTTTATATTTTTGGACAGCAG
>NW_019749381.1:0-214 GCF_002891405.2 Cryptotermes secundus | reverse complement strand
ATTGTGACTATTTGTATTAATGATAATTGATAATGTCCAAAAATTCGGTAATTATATTAATATACCATTGTTATAAACTTTTTGATCATATTGTCACGTGTTAGTGACTAGATGCTGGGTTTGGATTGGTAACTGGATTTATTGAACATGTATAAGTCTTAACTACAGGTAACTATAGTGCCCTCACTAATTCATGCACCCTACTTCTCACTAT
>NW_019749380.1:0-214 GCF_002891405.2 Cryptotermes secundus | reverse complement strand
CCTTAATGGTTGATCTGACTTCACCTGAAATTCGTACTTTAATAAATTGCATTCCCCGGCCTCTCGGTCATGTTAGGCAGATATTTTATCAGCATCTCATACAGTCGGGACATTTGCTCTGGGTCCAAGAGTCGACTTTGTTCCACTACTCTTAATAACTGCTCACTCATGTCCCTGGGGTCTCCTAGATTCGGACTTCTTCGTTGCTGACTAT
>NW_019749379.1:0-214 GCF_002891405.2 Cryptotermes secundus | reverse complement strand
GAATTCTGTCAAAAATATTGACATTTTATACATTACATTAGGGAAATTTAACAATTCTAATATATATTATGTTAAATGTAAGGAGTATAAACCAGGTTTTGAAAGGTTTCAACGAATTAAAGGAATATTAACAAAGAATTATTACAGAACTCAAATTAATTCAAAGATGTTGAAAAATTGTCAAAAGTTCAACTTTATATTTATGGAAATCTAT
>NW_019749378.1:0-214 GCF_002891405.2 Cryptotermes secundus | reverse complement strand
AGCTTGCTAGCTTCCAGTTGCTTGCTTGCTACGTTTGCTTTGCTAGCTTGATAGCTTTCTTTGCTATTTTCCTAGATTGTCTTTGCTTGCTTGCTTTCTTGCTTGCTTTGTGTATCTTGCTTGCTAGATATGAGTTGTTAGCTTGCTAGATATGCGTTGCTAGCTTGCTAGCCTTGAGTTGCTAGCTTGGTAGCTTTGCGTTGCTAGCTTGCTA
>NW_019749377.1:0-214 GCF_002891405.2 Cryptotermes secundus | reverse complement strand
ATAATCACAGCTGAGATGTAATTTCTTGTATCAGAAAACTGCAGTCCCATTGCATTAACTGTGGTTCTAAAGAAGAATATATTCTTCTGCGTTTACTCGCCGTTGCTAAGCAATGATACTTACGTAGTCATATTTGCTTGAATGTGGGCAGTTCCCACATGCCATTTACTTCAAAGAGAACACAATGTTTTGGAGGAATACATACCCTACATAT
>NW_019749376.1:0-214 GCF_002891405.2 Cryptotermes secundus | reverse complement strand
GCTCTGCGTAGCTAGCTTGCCAGCTTTTCGTTGCTAGCTAACCAGCATTGTGTCTATAGCTTGCCATGTTTGCGTATCTATTTCGTTAGTTTTGCGTTGTTTGCTTGCTTGCGTTGCGTTTCTTGCTTGCTAGTTTTCGTTGCTAGCTTCCTAGTTTTGCGTTCCTGGATTTCTAGTTTTGCGTTGCTAGCTTGCTAGCTTTCCGTTGCTAGCT
>NW_019749375.1:0-214 GCF_002891405.2 Cryptotermes secundus | reverse complement strand
TTTGAACATGAGTCAAATTCACCAACTCCTGGTAATGGAAAGAGATGATATCAACACCCCTAGCACTGCACATGATCCTTAATTTATTTACTCAAAATTTCAGGAATGTTAAATTTAATAATATCCCCTGCATTTGTCTACTTTTCACGTGGTCGCAATAAAAACAGTCTCAGAACAAAATTCTGCATATACACGTATTTCCTCCTTCACGTAT
>NW_019749374.1:0-214 GCF_002891405.2 Cryptotermes secundus | reverse complement strand
TTCATAGAATGCTGGATGGGCTCCAGGACTAGTCTACACATTGCGGAGAAGAGATAAATCTCTTAGCTGCCGGGAATCGAAATACTGGCCGTCCAGCCCGTAACCTATTGCTACTCCTTATTTCCGTAAGTGACATTAATCAATTTTTCTTCATAATAGATATAGTATGTGGTTTGTGATAGGCATGAAACAAATTTTTAGATATTATTTATGA
>NW_019749373.1:0-214 GCF_002891405.2 Cryptotermes secundus | reverse complement strand
GGCTGTGACAAGAGGACCTGATTGGGGGAAGCTGAAGAATCTCACCCGGTAGAATCCGTTGCCACGAAAAGGCTAGTGAAGACTCTTATAGATTGAGGACACTAGCCTGTATGTGTCAGTGAACTGTAAAGTGTGATCCCGAGTGATGCATACAAGTGGTCAATAAATCCATTCACAAATCCGTACCCCGTCTATAGTTACACCCCTAAATCGT
>NW_019749372.1:0-214 GCF_002891405.2 Cryptotermes secundus | reverse complement strand
GGTATGAATTATAAACAAGGCAGAAGCTAACTTATATTGTGGATACATAAATCATTCGACCATTGCTCCATATCTATCTATTGTCTTTTCACACCCGGAGTTCTTGTATGGCCTTGATAAGGCAGCACATTGTCACATTCTCGGTCTTTATCTATTCTGGGGCCTTGACGTCTGACCCGTCATTTGGCTGGTTACATAGCAAGGAATTTCCAGT
>NW_019749371.1:0-214 GCF_002891405.2 Cryptotermes secundus | reverse complement strand
GTGGTCACTTGCTATCTTAAATTTTCGTCCATATAGGTACGGCCTAAAGTGTTTAATTGACCAAACTATCGCGAGTAATTCTTTCTCGCTAGTAGAGTAATTCCTTTCAGCGCTGTTCAAATTTCTGCTGGCGTAGGCTATTGGCAGATCCTTGCCGATTTCGCCTTGCGATAGAATTGCCCCTAACCCCTGGTTACTTGCGTCAGTGGTCAGT
>NW_019749370.1:0-214 GCF_002891405.2 Cryptotermes secundus | reverse complement strand
ATATATATATATATACACTGTATAATTGTATATTGTCACGTGTTGGGTGGTACGCCTGACTAAAATAACAACTTCTAGTTCGAATGATTGGATTTATTAGCACTTCTGTTACAAGTTCTCTTAATTACCATTAATACAGCGCTATGGTTAATTCACACACTTTTAAATCCTCCGTTGTAAACGAACTGGTATTCTCAGTTTCCACTAGCCGTCT
>NW_019749369.1:0-214 GCF_002891405.2 Cryptotermes secundus | reverse complement strand
TTCCTAAATAAAAGAAAAGCAAGTATAATGTAGTTGATTGAAGGTTTTCACCAGTGATAATTGCCGCAATAAAGTGGCTCTGCGAATAAGCGCGACCCTGACAAAAGCGTTGAGACTGAATCTTATCTCTAACGACTCAAACTAGAGACCCACCATGAGCATCTCATATCCATCCTCCCCCCTTTTCACGAAGATTGTAAACAATTTCAAATTA
>NW_019749368.1:0-214 GCF_002891405.2 Cryptotermes secundus | reverse complement strand
GGTACTACAAGTTAAAATACTTGTATATACTGTGATACAATGTTGTAAAACCAAATACGGAAAAGGTAAATTTGTCTCTGTGCTTACCAAATTAATCACTGCTCCATGAAGACGTACAGGGAATAGGAGGTATAGCCCCACCATTCTTGACCTCGGAACTAGATGGATATGAGCTGTTAGCTCCATGCTCCGGTCGCTTTATCCCAAGAAAAGT
>NW_019749367.1:0-214 GCF_002891405.2 Cryptotermes secundus | reverse complement strand
TGATTTTAATGTTATTTTAAATTAAAGAGAGACTGTGAACAGTTTAAATTTGCATTAAGACGGAGGTGAATGAGTGAGTTAAACCTGAGAGACATACACCTCTTGAGATTCATAGCCGTATATACGAAGATAATATTAAAACGGATCTTATAGAAATACCTCTTCTGTAGTCTAGTGGTCAGAGTTCCTGACTACAGATCCAGAGTTCACGGGT
>NW_019749366.1:0-214 GCF_002891405.2 Cryptotermes secundus | reverse complement strand
GATAAGCGATCGTTCTCTTCTTCCCTTACATCTTCGCCTCCGCCAGGCGCAGTGTAATTCTGCTTCAGTCAGCCATTGTACGTAATAACCAGTAACTCCCTCTCAGGCGTGTTATTTGTATACTCAGGTAATCAATATATTTCCATGTTTTAGGAAAGTGTTCGAGTACATGTACACTGTTTCGCCATATGTTCCATACTAGCTCCTGCCTAGT
>NW_019749365.1:0-214 GCF_002891405.2 Cryptotermes secundus | reverse complement strand
GCTAGCTTTGCGTGCTAGCTTCCTATTTTTGCGTTGCTAGCTTGCCATATTTGCTTTGTTAGCTTGCCACTTTGCGTTGCTAGCTTGCCAGGTTTGTGTTGCTAGCGGCCTTGATTTGTGTGGCTAACTTGCTAGATAAGCTTTGTACCTTGCCAGCTTTACGTTGCTAGCTTTGCTAGCTTTTGCGTTGCTAGCTTGCTAGCTTTTCGTTGCT
>NW_019749364.1:0-214 GCF_002891405.2 Cryptotermes secundus | reverse complement strand
AGGTAAAGCTATCATATCCCTGTAATAGGCCGTGGAGGCCCATGCGATTCTGAGACGTCGAGGCACCCACATTTTGTAGATAATTGGCTTACAGATGGCGATGAGATCAGCCTTACGAGCCGGCTACCCTTTACCCCCTAGGAAGATTGCTGGTACTTATTTTTGTTAGAGGCTAAGTCGACCCCAGGACAAAAGTGCGGCAGGAAGGATTAGT
>NW_019749363.1:0-214 GCF_002891405.2 Cryptotermes secundus | reverse complement strand
GTCTCATTCAACCAGCACATATTTAGGTCGCATGGACCATCAAGTTTTATGTAAATAAATTAATAAAATTTGTATCATTTAATTGTAGATGCATATTAATCCATGAATGATGTAATTGATTCTTCTCTTAGGTGATAAAACATAAATTACAGTCTCTTATTTTAATCGGTTTTATTATAATTTAATTAACTTCAATGTTCTGTCGACGGCTTCC
>NW_019749362.1:0-214 GCF_002891405.2 Cryptotermes secundus | reverse complement strand
ATCAAGGACAACAGGCTTCATATTTTGACTGATAATCATTCTTGTGTACTTCAGTGTGATTGTTAAACACATTACAAACACCATGCTAGCAATGCTGCATTTCTGACACATAGGGAAGCCTGGCCTCATAGCGTTCTACAGTCCCATTTTAATTTTTTACATTTTTAACAGGATATAGGAAGACAAAAATATTCTGAACTGAATGGTAGCAGGT
>NW_019749361.1:0-214 GCF_002891405.2 Cryptotermes secundus | reverse complement strand
GCCTTGTCGGCTACTCTCACTACACGAAACTGCAAATACAACGTTACAGCGCACATGTGGTCCCTGCGTTGTAGGGGAGACACGCGGGCCCCCCATATTTAAAAGAGAAGTTCTGGGAAGAACTAGTTGCCTAATTTCCTTTGTTATACGAGCCGCATGGAAATTGACGCCAAACTGTTATCTAGCAACAATAGCGTGTATAAGAAAACGTATA
>NW_019749360.1:0-214 GCF_002891405.2 Cryptotermes secundus | reverse complement strand
CAGAGAAGTATCTCGAATTAAATCATACCTGGAGAGAAGCAATACCCCTTGTGTTGCCAACATGCGAAACAAATAGTTACCCACCCCCAACTACATTTGGCGGCACTGTAGTCTCCTGACTTCTACTGTGATGACTTGTAATAATAACCTTTATTATTAAATTTTATTATATTCCTGCAATAAGGATAAACCTGGTTTCTAATTTGAAAATGGT
>NW_019749359.1:0-214 GCF_002891405.2 Cryptotermes secundus | reverse complement strand
GTGTACAATATGGAATTTTTACATACGTGCGGTCTGTGGCGTGGTTTCTGATATTAAAAGAATATCTATTTTATTTATGTTCAAATACAAGTTCAGTTCTTGTATATGGTTAGTTAACCCATTAGCATTCCACGCTGATATTCATAGTGATGCAGGTGTTATTTTGCCTTTAGTTTGCTGATGACAGTTGTGAGCGTTGTTAGTATCATGCTGT
>NW_019749358.1:0-214 GCF_002891405.2 Cryptotermes secundus | reverse complement strand
TCCTTGACTAGCTGAGCAACCAGTAGGTTCTCAAGAAGGACTATGCTCCATGGACTAAATTTACAGTTAATTATTTTTAATTCTTGGAGTTCCAATTGTAATGGGTAACATTTCAGAAGAGAAACTGCACCTTCTCTTTGCATTCAAAGCTATGTTACTATATACAGGGTGAGCCCAAAAGAAATAGACACTTTCAACGTTCTGTAGCAACCAA
>NW_019749357.1:0-214 GCF_002891405.2 Cryptotermes secundus | reverse complement strand
GATTTTCCTCAGAGAGGATTATCAATATAAGCTTTCTTCATGTGTCAGTCACACACAACCTCCTCTAAGGCCTCATATTCTCATGATTTTCCTCAGAAGGGATTGCGAATATAAGCCTTCTTCATATGTCAGTGAACACAACCTCCCTCTAAGGCCCCGAAATCCTCGCGATTTTCCTCACAGAGGATTACCAATATATGCTTTCTTCATGTGT
>NW_019749356.1:0-214 GCF_002891405.2 Cryptotermes secundus | reverse complement strand
AGCTTTGCGTTGCTAGCTTGCTAACTTTGCGTTGCTAGATTGCTCTCTTTGCTTGCTAGCTTGCTAATTTAGAGTTCCTAACTTGCTAGCTTTGCGTTTCTAGCTTGGTAGCTTTGTTTTGCTAATATGCTAGCTTTGTGTTGCTAGCCTGAGAGCTTTGCGTTGCTAGCTTGCCAGCCGGGCGTTGCTAGCTTGCCAGCTGTGCGTTGCTAGC
>NW_019749355.1:0-214 GCF_002891405.2 Cryptotermes secundus | reverse complement strand
GGGGGGGGGGGCATTTAAAAGAAAAATAACTCTATATCACCGTCCTTTGTAATGTGACAAGTGTTTCGGAGGAACGTGTTGCCTCCATATTGAGGATAAACGATTGGATATCAAATCATTTATGAAGTCTGCTTTAAAACGGGAGTTTTTACTCGAAAAATAAATTTATCTGGGTTGTAATACCGTGTAGTTCGGAGATATATATCGTCTCCAT
>NW_019749354.1:0-214 GCF_002891405.2 Cryptotermes secundus | reverse complement strand
GCTAGCTTGCTTGGTTTGCGTTGCAAACTTGCTAGTTTTGGGTTGTAAACTTGGGAGCTTTGCGTTGCTAGCTTGGTAGCTTTGCGTCTCTAGCTTGCTTGCTTTGCTTTACTAGCTTGCTGTCCTTGCTTTGCTAGCTTGCCAGCTTTGCGTTTATAGCTTGCGAAATTTCCGTGTCTAGCTTGCTAGATAGGTGTTGCTAGCTTGCCAGCTT
>NW_019749353.1:0-214 GCF_002891405.2 Cryptotermes secundus | reverse complement strand
TGTATAATTAGGAAATTGATTTGTAATTATTCTGTTATAACCTGAGAAGGAGCTTGGTGAATATTCCTCTCCCCATCCAGTGGATACCTGGGGATCTTTCCACAGGGATGAATTTGCCAAAGCATGAAGCAGACCACTCACTCTCTTGTTCTATGTGTGTGTGCATGCACATATGCATGAGGGGGTGTGTGTATGTGCGTGTGTGTGTGTGTGT
>NW_019749352.1:0-214 GCF_002891405.2 Cryptotermes secundus | reverse complement strand
TTGGTTCATTGTACCCACATACCTTGTCATCCTGGCTGTGTATTGTGGCCGCAACCTCACGCAAGTACTTTGACCCTGAAGATGAACTTAACATGCTGATCCGAAGCGTTGATATTCTCTTACAACATTACAAGGTCTCACAACTCAGAAAATAACAATTTTTTCTCTCATGGCCGTCGAGATCTTTTAGCCTACTCTGCTTGTTTTGAAAAAA
>NW_019749351.1:0-214 GCF_002891405.2 Cryptotermes secundus | reverse complement strand
TCAGACAGCTCTCTGTTGAAATTCTCCAGCAGTACTGGAGTGCAATCAGGTGTAAGCGGAGACGCGTTGTCATAGAGGAGCACTACACCGGATGTCAGCATTCAGCGTCTTGTGTTATGAATGGCCCTACACAGTATATTAGTGTTTCGCAATACACTTCTGGCGTTTATGTGGTCCTTTATACAGGGTGTCCCAGGAGGAATGGACCAAACTT
>NW_019749350.1:0-214 GCF_002891405.2 Cryptotermes secundus | reverse complement strand
CAATCAGTCAGTCAGTAAGCCCTGGTGTCGAGCCCCATCAGGTGCTCATGGCCAAATATTTATTAGTGTTTGACAGTTGCGGTCTCGTTTTGTGAGACGTCCTTTCTGACGAGAGGACTGGTCTGTCTTTTGTATATACTGCTGGTCCTTGCCAGCGCAGCCTTTCTCTGGTCCGAGTCCCTTGGGACTCGCGACCTTATTTTACTGTCTCAGA
>NW_019749349.1:0-214 GCF_002891405.2 Cryptotermes secundus | reverse complement strand
CTAACGGTTTAAAATCCTTTCAGATCCGTCAGTAACTAGCCATTCAACGCTGTGTACTTCATACAGGGTCCTCGAGAATCTAATGGTTGCCCAGCTAACTAAGGAATTTCAAGGATATTGGGGAACCATAGGTTCATTACCGTATTCACAAAAGCCTGTCATCGGTCTCTGTTCTGAGTCATATAAACCCAATCCAAAATCATCCTATTTCCTT
>NW_019749348.1:0-214 GCF_002891405.2 Cryptotermes secundus | reverse complement strand
ATGCCTTAGACCGCTCGGCTACCGTGACCGGCTCGAAGATCAATTGCCGCATTGAATTTTAAGACGGTATGGAGCTATTTATCAGGCCGTAGTGGTATTTACGGCAGAAAACTAAAATGCACAAATGTCGGTGTATTCCTGTGGCATACATCCCTTATGAAATAACAGAACAAGATAACAAGAAGTTATGAAGGAAGGAGTGTTTCAAGTTTTT
>NW_019749347.1:0-213 GCF_002891405.2 Cryptotermes secundus | reverse complement strand
CAAGCTAGCAACGCAAAGATAGCAAGCTAGCAAAGTAAAGCTAGCCGTCAGGCAACCAAAGGATACCAAGCTAGCAACGCAAAGATAACCAGCTAGCAAAGCAAAGCTAGCAAGCTAGATCGAAAAGCTTGCAAAGCTAGAAACACAAAGCTACCAAGCTAGCAACGAAAACCTAGCAAGCTAGCAAAGCAAAGCTAGCAAGCTAGCAAAGCA
>NW_019749346.1:0-214 GCF_002891405.2 Cryptotermes secundus | reverse complement strand
CGTACCTTGAGTCATGAGGTGGGAACGTTACCCCTATACTACGGAAGCTGCTGATCTTCCAAGTTAGTGGCCTCTTTCTTTCTGGCTTTCCCACTGAAAACCTTTATGCAAATGGTCTATTGTACCTAAAACTCAAGAAAAACACAATATTTTCATAATGAAATTCTATAAATTTCATAGTCTGATCTAAATTTGTGGCGTAAGTAATGAGATT
>NW_019749345.1:0-214 GCF_002891405.2 Cryptotermes secundus | reverse complement strand
TTTCCCCCGCCCAAAAACCTTAAAGCGATGCGGAGATTTTTGGGAATGGCTGGGTATCCTCAACTGACGGAACCCCTCCAGGCGCTAAAACGCAAAGATGCTCAGTTTGTATGGGGGGAGCCCCAACGATCGGAGTTTCAGCAGCTTAAAGAGGCGCTAGCGACGCCCCCGGTGTTGCAAATTCCAGATTTCTCCTCGGAGTTCTCTCTTGTTT
>NW_019749344.1:0-214 GCF_002891405.2 Cryptotermes secundus | reverse complement strand
GCTCGCTTTGCGTTGCTAGCTTGGTTGATTTGCGTTGCTAGCTTGCTAGCTTTGTTTGCGAACTTGCAAAATTGGCGTTGCTAGCTTGGTAACATTGCGTTGCTAGCTTGCAAGCATTTCGATCTTGCTTGCTAACTTTGCGTTGTTAGCTTGCTATATTTTCATTGCTATCTTGCTATCTTTGCTTTGCTAACTTGCTAGCTTTGGGTTGCTA
>NW_019749343.1:0-214 GCF_002891405.2 Cryptotermes secundus | reverse complement strand
CTTGCTAGTTCTGCCTTGATAACTTTCTAGTTTTCCATTGCTATTTTGCTAGCTTGCAAGATATGCGTTGCTATCTTGTTAGCTTATCGTTGCTAGCTAGCCAACTTTACGCTGCTAATTTGCCAGCTTTGCGTTGCTATGTTGCAAGCTTTGCTTGAGTAGCTTGCTAGTTTTGCTTCGTTAGCTGGCTAGCTATGCGTTGCTAGCTTGGTAG
>NW_019749342.1:0-214 GCF_002891405.2 Cryptotermes secundus | reverse complement strand
GAGGATTTCGTTCGTATTGTACACGAACGCTGGGAAGACAACCAGTTTGTCGTAATGTGTTGAATGTACTACTAATGGATTTGGGATTCGGAATCCTGCGAATAGGATAACGCTGGTGATATTCTGCAGCAGCAGCTCTCGCATTTCCATCACATACACCCAAAACAAGCACCATATCGGCATATTCCTCAGTGGAAAATGTGTACAGCATCTT
>NW_019749341.1:0-214 GCF_002891405.2 Cryptotermes secundus | reverse complement strand
AGATTCTAAAGGCTTCTGACGATGGTGGATAACACATAGAATTACTGGGTTTCTGGACTTTTTCCATCATACGAAATTCTAGGAAATAGAAAACACGACGTTTCGGAAATTGGATTTGTTTCCGTTTTCAGGTGAGGAAGGAAGACACCTACTCCGTTGAGTTCCTCCTTCTTCTTCTTTTTCTTCTTCATAAGGCTCGACAGCTTCATTTCTT
>NW_019749340.1:0-214 GCF_002891405.2 Cryptotermes secundus | reverse complement strand
CACCCCTGCTTGCATTTCCCTTGGCGTTGACATTTCACCTTCAACTGAGACCCTGAATGTACGCTGAGAAAGAAAGGACCCCATAAGCTTGGTCAAACAGTTAGAGAGTTCCAATTTTGATAACTTATACAGCTAGTCAGAGTGCCACATGGTATCAAAGGCTTTTTCCATGTCAAAGAACACTGCAGCCGTAGACATTTTATTGTTGAAATTA
>NW_019749339.1:0-214 GCF_002891405.2 Cryptotermes secundus | reverse complement strand
ATAATGAATAAAATTAATTTAATGTTAAGATATATATATTTACGCCGTAGCTATTGTTATGCACTTGACTGCAGTGTGTGAAGTCATGTTGTATGCTGCTGTAACATACTCGTGCTTCTTTTTAGAGCAAGTATTGAGCATTTTATTCTAATATTGTCACGTGTTAGAGAATGGACACGTGGTTTGTATTGGTATTTGGATTTATTGAGGTCTT
>NW_019749338.1:0-214 GCF_002891405.2 Cryptotermes secundus | reverse complement strand
GGTTGTACCATGACACTGGAGATGGTTCGACATTCTTGAGTTACGGTGGTGTTCGGTAGTCGCTGTGTTGCTTGGAAATACGTTATTCCTGTCTGAAGTGGTCTGATTTGTATTTTTCATTCTCATAATGTTGAGTAGAATATTTGTTGCAATTGGTTGTGTACTAGGAAGCCTCTGTAGTTGGATGGGTGGTGATCACTGCAGTTTACGCATT
>NW_019749337.1:0-214 GCF_002891405.2 Cryptotermes secundus | reverse complement strand
CGGCTGACGTCTCTATTCACTGCAACTGTAGTATGTTTATACAGATGTACTGGGCAGTGGAGGTGTAGGTTCACGCATTCTTAACCTTGACATTGGCAAGTCAAGAATGCGACTTCCACGAAATTATGAATAGAAAACGAAACAATTTTGTAAAATAGGCAGTCACTCTTGAGAAGCTGCTAACTGTGTAGCCACTCAAGAACTTCCCAGCATT
>NW_019749336.1:0-214 GCF_002891405.2 Cryptotermes secundus | reverse complement strand
TTTATTATCAACAGAAACGAGTTCATACTCTTTGCAAGTGCTTGAAGACCATTATTTATAGTTGAGAAAATAAAGTGTACTGTAACAATTCTAGGGTGTTCATTCCCTTTGGTGTCATTACCTCAAAAACCTTAAAGACTTACAAAAGTCTATAGGAAATAAAAATATGTGCATCACCTTTCTCTAAAACTCTTATCACAAACATTTTTCAATT
>NW_019749335.1:0-214 GCF_002891405.2 Cryptotermes secundus | reverse complement strand
ACCAGGGTCAAATATGAAGGAGTTAACCAACACCTTAAACTCAACAGTAAGTGCACTCTCTAAGAACGATGTGTGTATTATATGGGGAGGGTCTTGTGATATAGCAAAAAATGAAAGTGAATATGGACTCCAGCAAATAAAAGACTTGGCAACTAAACTGAGTTACACAAATTTGGTTGTAATAAATGCTCCTTTTAGACATGACCTCCAAGAA
>NW_019749334.1:0-214 GCF_002891405.2 Cryptotermes secundus | reverse complement strand
GCTAATTTTATTAAATGCACTGAATAAAATTTAATCAGATGTAGTCTCTGTTGTGGAAAATGCAAAATTTAAATATTTCTGCTGTAAGAGTAGCAGTTCCCTGATGCACTCAGTAATAAAACAGGTCAATCACATTTCATCACTCTGCAAAAATGATTTATAATTTTATAAGATTACCAATTATCAATAGAACCTCCGTCGAGTGTAACAATAT
>NW_019749333.1:0-214 GCF_002891405.2 Cryptotermes secundus | reverse complement strand
TGCGTTGCTATCTTGCTAGATTTGCGTTGCTAGCTTGCTAACTTTTGCGTTTCAAATTTGCATTCTTTACGTTGCTATCTTGCTAGCTTAGCGTTCTTAGCTTGGTACCTTTGCGTTTCTAGCTTGCTAGCTTTGCGTTCTTAGCTTGGTAACTTTGGGGTTTTAGCTTGCTAAAATTGCGATTCTAGCCTGCTAGCTTTGCGTTTCTTGCTTG
>NW_019749332.1:0-214 GCF_002891405.2 Cryptotermes secundus | reverse complement strand
TGTGTGCGTGTAACCGTGGATTATGAAGTGTGTAAACCAGCGATAGGCTCTAATTTGAGTGTAATTAAGAGAGTGTGTAACCAAGTGGATAATAAACCGAATGGCGTCTTCAGTAGCCAAAACGTTACAATATTTTAAGCCACGTAAAAGGCGCTTTTACATAAGATTTTAAATGAGCTATTCGATGTGTTTCAGAGGTTTTGTTGCAATTCAG
>NW_019749331.1:0-214 GCF_002891405.2 Cryptotermes secundus | reverse complement strand
GGTGTAAGATTTAATGTAAATCATTCATTACACTGGAGAGCTTGAAGCGAAATTAAATTCGTTCCACAACTTGTATTGTCAAACTTCCGGTACCAAATTTAATCGATATTGGTACGGTATTTATGAGACATTCTGACAAACTGAGCGACCGACACGATCTCCTCTATGTGCGCTGATTTCCTGCATTTTGTGCGAGTGAAATGTAATTTTAATT
>NW_019749330.1:0-214 GCF_002891405.2 Cryptotermes secundus | reverse complement strand
GGTGTAAGATTTAATGTAAATCATTCATTACACTGGAGAGCTTGAGCCGAAATTAAATTCGTTCCACCACTTGTATTGTCAAACTTCCGATGCCAAATTTAATCGACATTGGTACGGTATTTATGAGACATTCTGACAAACTGAGCGACGGACACGATCTCCTCTATGCGCGCTGATTTCCTGCATTTTGTGCGAGTGAAATGTAATTTTAATT
>NW_019749329.1:0-214 GCF_002891405.2 Cryptotermes secundus | reverse complement strand
GAGAAGCTCGACAGGAAAAAAGGTATATATTACTTGCTCTGTGTTACATTGTGTATTAGGATGTCACTTTTACACTTTTAGTGCATGTATTCTGTTGTTTGAAGGCCGTGTGTAAAGAGGCCATAAACCACATATTAAACTTAAAGATCAGTTGGTCTTTCGTAAAATGCAAAACATCGGGCTGTCTTTGAATTACACCTTCTTACAGCCCAGA
>NW_019749328.1:0-214 GCF_002891405.2 Cryptotermes secundus | reverse complement strand
TAGCAAATCAAAGCTAGCAATCTAGCAAAGGAAAGCTAGCAATGTTGCAACGCAAAATTAGCAAGCTAGCAACGCAAAACTAGCAAGCTGGAAACTCAAAGCTAGGATCCTTGCAACGCAATTCTAGCAAACTTGCAAGCTAGCAACGCAAACCTGGCAAGCTAGAAACGCAAAGATTTTTAGCTGGCAACGCAAGGCTGGCAAGCTAGCAACA
>NW_019749327.1:0-214 GCF_002891405.2 Cryptotermes secundus | reverse complement strand
ATTTCGAAAATAATAGATAAGAGAGGTCATTCAGAATATTTGTCACACTATTTATCATACATGTTAAAAATATATACATGAAAACACAGATATAGATATAATTTAAGAAGGGACAGACTCAGAAGGAACATAAATATATCAAAGAGCAAGACAAGACTGTAGTGCGCCTCTAAATATTGTAATATATATTGTGGCGTGCCGCCTTGGGCATATT
>NW_019749326.1:0-214 GCF_002891405.2 Cryptotermes secundus | reverse complement strand
ATGTAAACAAAAACAATGCAGTTATCTCTGTCCGGATACGAAAAAGAAGTCATAAGATACTAATAAATCTGTCTCGCCAATAAACCAGTCACCCTTCCGAAATTGCTAAAGAGGACCATAGCGAACACGGAGAACTGTAACAGGTTTGGACGGTCACACAGTGTATCATAAAAGAAACTATACCACGTTGTTTTAGGTGTACTCAGAATATATT
>NW_019749325.1:0-214 GCF_002891405.2 Cryptotermes secundus | reverse complement strand
TATGAGTGCTGCGGAAATCCATGATGAATTATGCGTGATTTATGGCCGAAATTTAATGCGTGAAGGAACTGTAAGACGGTGTAGAATTAGATTCTAAAGGGTTCTGATGATGGTGTATAACAGTCAAAATTATTTGGTTTTTGGACTTCATCCATGGTCTGGTATTCTAAAATCCAGAAAACACAACATTTCAAAAACTGGATCTGTTTCCATC
>NW_019749324.1:0-214 GCF_002891405.2 Cryptotermes secundus | reverse complement strand
GCAGACTAAAACGCAACTGTGTGGAATATATTAAATTGAATCCAATAGAAATGTGATCACTTTGGGTGAGCACCTTTGGAGGGCTATTACAAACTCGGGAATCAATGTGTGTTCTGAATAATTTTCGGGAAAATTCTTTAGTAACTATGCAAGTGTTCACTTCTCAAGTAGTGCCCAGTTCCCAGCAATTGGTTACTTATTTGTATGCTTACAT
>NW_019749323.1:0-214 GCF_002891405.2 Cryptotermes secundus | reverse complement strand
GAATTGTCATAGGCTTGTAAAAGATAAAGCAGAAGTAACGTTGCCACTGCGCTTAATTCTTCAAGCATCGCGGCATGAAGGTGTATGGGATAGTGGAGGTATATCTTCACCATTGTTAATGTCAATACTAGTTTAATTGCTTATAATATTTTGAATGTATGTGACAGATAATGCCGATGAGGTCATTGGATTTTTTTCAGTTGACCTAATCCTT
>NW_019749322.1:0-214 GCF_002891405.2 Cryptotermes secundus | reverse complement strand
TAGCTTGCCAGCTATGCGTTGCTAGCTTGCTAGCCTGGCGTTCCTATCTTGTTAGCTTTGCGTTTGCTAACTTGTTAGCTTCGAGTTCTAGCTTGCTATCTTTGCGTTGCTAGCTTGTTAATTTTGCTTTGCTAGCTTTCTAGCTTTGTGTTGCTAGATTGCCAGCCGTGCTTTGCAAGCTTTCCAGCTTTGCGTTGCTAGCTTGGTAGCTTTG
>NW_019749321.1:0-214 GCF_002891405.2 Cryptotermes secundus | reverse complement strand
CACAACCCTATGGGCCTTCACGGTCTGTTACAGAGATAGCTTTACTTTTTTTATTTCGGTCAGCTGACCATCTTCAGAAGGTGTAAGATCAACATGTTTAGGAACTACGATTACACATTTCTCAATACATACTTAGAAATGCTTATACAAATTTTATTTACAGTTACGTATTTAAATTAAAATCTTGTTAAGTCAAATATTAAAAATCTTGTAA
>NW_019749320.1:0-214 GCF_002891405.2 Cryptotermes secundus | reverse complement strand
AAAGTGGCTTGAAGCTAATCAATGATCTGCATCTTGTGCTGAGATTGACAATTGTAGAGCTATATCTACACTTCCCCTTATGTCTTCATAGTGTATTGCTTAATTAATTAAATGTGGTATTCCTAGTTTAAGATTGCAACTTATTGAAGATGAATAATGTACTAGAATCGCTGCTTAACTGCTTCATCACAGATTTAAGGCAGCAAGACCAGTT
>NW_019749319.1:0-214 GCF_002891405.2 Cryptotermes secundus | reverse complement strand
GTTCTCACAGCGGTGGTTAGGAAGAGTTCTATCTTCTGGGATATAGCGCTGTGTAGTTCGTTGAAAGTCAACCGACGTTTCGGAGGAATATTTCGCCTGAATCTTCAGGGTCAGAAAAAATAAACCAAGCAAGAAAGCAGGGCGAAGCAGGTAGCAAGCTTGAAGTATGGAGTCTGAACTTCTCCGTCGTCTAGTATAGTACGGCTTAAAAGTT
>NW_019749318.1:0-214 GCF_002891405.2 Cryptotermes secundus | reverse complement strand
AATTCAGATACAGGCGAGAATTTCTGTTTAACTTCTAACGCTCTTCAGTCCTCTGACAATCTCAGTGACAAAAAAAATCCTCGAAATTTGGTGTGGCACGTAACTACAGACGCACTTACAAACTGGACCAACAGAGCACTTTTCCAGTGGCTTCACATTTTCAAGTAAAAGTAAAGTAAAAGTTGTCCCTTGTGCTTAACTAATTAAGCAGTAC
>NW_019749317.1:0-214 GCF_002891405.2 Cryptotermes secundus | reverse complement strand
ACGAACCAGGTACAAGTTTATTAAAACATTAGAAACATGGAATGCAAGCCTCTTTAAATAAACCTGAAGTTTTTTTTCAAATCAGAATAATGAACGTTTGAAGCGGTGTCAAACAAATATACCTAGCGTGTTCTCTCTGTACTGCCTTGTAAGATAAGGTAAAGCTATCCCTGTAACAGGCCGTAAAGGCCCATAGGGTTTTGAGACGTCGAGG
>NW_019749316.1:0-214 GCF_002891405.2 Cryptotermes secundus | reverse complement strand
TGTGTAAGATTCTTCCTGCTATGGAATTTATCTCAAACATTCTTCGGTTTACACAATATTTAATTTCATCTATACTAGATTTATTTAAAGAAAATGGAGTGGTACATCACATGTAACAGTCAACAAACTACAGTTGCCTAGAGACATTTCAGGGGGGGGGGGACCTTCGAAATCTAGTCAACAGCACAGCGGAGTTGTTTCACATGCACAGACA
>NW_019749315.1:0-214 GCF_002891405.2 Cryptotermes secundus | reverse complement strand
CATCATTGAACACTGTACCCTTCCACTTCCGGAGATAAAGGTAAACTTATCCGTGTGGTTACGTAATTAAGCTCTACGCCATGAAAACGTGTGGAGGAGTGGATATATAGATCCACGTTTTCTTGACCTCTGCACTAGTTGAAGATGAGGGGTAAGCTTTACGCCCGAGGGAAAGGGCCCCCCGGTACCCATTGGATAGGAGCTTGGGTGGGTT
>NW_019749314.1:0-214 GCF_002891405.2 Cryptotermes secundus | reverse complement strand
TTTTTTAGCCCTTTTTCTATGAGTATGAAGTGGTTCTGTAGATTAGTTGCTGCTGTGATGGGATTATCTAATGTGTGTGGCGAAGTTAGCCCCTACGAGAGTGCTGTATGGAATGTGGTGTGGGTGTAGAGCATGTAGAGGAAGGCACTGAGCAGGCTTCCCTGTGGTATACGCCTGAGAGGATTGGTAGTCTTCTTGATTGTTCATTGTTTAC
>NW_019749313.1:0-214 GCF_002891405.2 Cryptotermes secundus | reverse complement strand
TTAACAATGCATTCATCTGTGCCTAAGGTGTATGTACCGTGTGGACCAGAGGTTCACCGCTTAAAAGAGAATGTAGTGAAATTTTTCAAGTTAATAATCTGCATATTCACTTAAACTGTAATTTCACAGTATCCATACTAAAATGTAGGTTGGAAATTAGATTTGTTTTTGCTGTGGTGGGACTTGTGTTTTTATGAAATGGATGTTGGTACAC
>NW_019749312.1:0-213 GCF_002891405.2 Cryptotermes secundus | reverse complement strand
GCGACTAACCGCTTGAGCTATGGCGCGGCCGAACGTGAAGTTAACTCCCTACTTAGTTAAGCACCAAGCCATGAAGTTGTATAGCTCCACAGTTCTTGATTTCGGCACCAGATGTAGGCGAGTGGTGAGCTGCACGGCGCGGCCACTTTAGTCTCGTGGAAATAACCGCCGGTAGCCATTGGGTAAGAGGCTAGGTGGGACCCAGAACTCCTC
>NW_019749311.1:0-214 GCF_002891405.2 Cryptotermes secundus | reverse complement strand
TACAGAAAAAACTGGAAAGGATCAGTTGGTATAGCCGGTGTCCCCCCCAACTCAGATAATCGAATGGAGCACTTCCTGGATACTAAACTAAACTGGAGAAATCATTTCATGTCTGTTATGCTCGTCGTAGAACTGGATGAGGACGCCTGGCTGTGTCACATGTATGTACATGTATCTGTATGTCATCATGCTGTATGTTGGTAATTTTGAATAT
>NW_019749310.1:0-214 GCF_002891405.2 Cryptotermes secundus | reverse complement strand
ACTGAATGCAAAGGATATTCATAAGGAAATGTTTCCTGTTTATGGCGGGAAGTGCTTGTCAACGTAAAGCGGTTCACAACTGGATGGCAAACGTTTCGCTGATGACAAAGAAGTTGAAAAAGAAGTGTAGAATTAGCTGAGACAACAGTAAAAAAACTTCTATGCTTTGGGTTTCAACGCACTGATAAAGTGATGGGACAAGTGTATCAATGTT
>NW_019749309.1:0-214 GCF_002891405.2 Cryptotermes secundus | reverse complement strand
CTTCTGATGATGATGGCTCCGACCGAAACATGTAAAAGATGAAAGATTAAAAAAAGGGGGAAAAATCAATCAGACGGCGTTAATATTCTTCTATACTGTTGCTAGTGTGACGCACCAGGATGAACCAAGTCAGATATACCATTATCCCTTGTACGTGTACAGAAGAACGTCTTATTTGCGATGTCGGTGTATCTGTTTATTGCTTACAGATGTT
>NW_019749308.1:0-214 GCF_002891405.2 Cryptotermes secundus | reverse complement strand
ACGGCCAACATGACCTTGACATTGCTGCGGACCTGCTGTGCTTTTCTAGGCCTCGGGGATGTCGGATGATTCCACTGTGATGACTCCATCTTGGTTTCCGGGTCGTACACATAAACCCACGACTCATCGCCTGTGATCACGGTGTTAAGAATGTTGGGGTTCCTGTTTCCATTGTCCAGCATGTCCTGTGCGATTTTCAGACGGCGTTGCTTCT
>NW_019749307.1:0-214 GCF_002891405.2 Cryptotermes secundus | reverse complement strand
GCCGCCGCGGTGGAAACCCAGCGACTAACCGCTTGAGTTATGGCGTGGCCTTAACGACATGTAAGTAAGAATTAGTTCCGCGTACTGATGACTAAACATATTATCACATGTAAGGGTGTTCTCCGTGACTTATAAGACGGGGTTTGGATTGAATGATTAGATTTATTGGACCTTATTCACACGCCTCGGGACTAGAGGCAGTGCTGATCTACAC
>NW_019749306.1:0-214 GCF_002891405.2 Cryptotermes secundus | reverse complement strand
CATGTTCCTGCGATAACGCAAAATACACCACTTTTTATTAAGACCCTCACAACACAATACAGATTTCAAGGCTAAATTAGCTTTGCTACATTTTCAGCTATTCATAGCCATCATCAGACAAATAAACGATCATCATTATGACAGCTATGAATAGCCAAAGCATGTAGCAAAGCTAATTTAGCCTTGAACTCTGTATTGTTGTGTTCTGTGGTCA
>NW_019749305.1:0-214 GCF_002891405.2 Cryptotermes secundus | reverse complement strand
CCCTTCGTTATTCACACGTACCTAATTAGTCTCACAAGAGCATTGACCTCACATGCAACTAACCATTAGTTCAAGTTAAGTAAGTGACGATCACAGTGGCCGCGCGGTCTAATGCTCGAACTCTGGGATCGTGGGTTCGAATCCAACTCATGGCATGGATGTCTGTTTCAGTTTATTGTGTGTTTGTGCTGTCCTGTTTGCAGGTAGGGGCTTT
>NW_019749304.1:0-214 GCF_002891405.2 Cryptotermes secundus | reverse complement strand
ACAGAATAGATGTCTCTCCCTAATCTCACGACGTAAATAGATCCAGTTTCAGTAACGTTGTGCAAGGTCCGGAAACCCAGTAACTCTGAATGTTAAACACCCTCGTCAAAACCCTTTAGAATCTAACTGGGTAAGGTTAGAGCTTTGTTCGCACTGTAAAACTGGTGTCAAATTCTTTACACTTTTTGTGCTAAATTTGCATGGTCAATTAAAC
>NW_019749303.1:0-214 GCF_002891405.2 Cryptotermes secundus | reverse complement strand
GGTTGCTAGCTTCTCTTTCCTAGCATGCTGTCTTTGCGTTGCTAGATTTGCAGTTTGCGTTGCTAGCTTGCCAGCTGTACGTTGCTAGCTGGCCAGCTTTGCGTTGCTACCTTCCTTATTTTGCGATACTTGCTTTTCTATATTCGCGGTGGAATATTGCTAGCTTTGTGTTTCTAGGTTGCTAGCTTTGCGTTGATAGCTTGCTAGCTTTGCT
>NW_019749302.1:0-214 GCF_002891405.2 Cryptotermes secundus | reverse complement strand
AATCCAATCATCCGAACTAGAACCCGTTATTTTCGTCACGCGTATTGCACTACGTGACAATATATATTTAACAAAAAAACTCCGAATAAGATATAAATTTGAAGTAATTTGAGCTTCGTCAGCCAGTCAGAGCAGCTACATAAAGACAAAGACTGACAATATTCCCTATATTTCGTCCTTTTTATTCTCCTTTTATTTCCATTTCTTTATCTTT
>NW_019749301.1:0-214 GCF_002891405.2 Cryptotermes secundus | reverse complement strand
CAGACGTATGGCTTATTGCAGTAGGTTTTTGTGTCTCCGTATTGTAAGCATCTAGTGCATTGTATAATGTTTGTTTTATTGGAGTGCGGAGTGTCTATTTTTACAGTTCTGTTTTGAAGTCCTATTATGTCATAGATGCTTTTCTTATTTGGGGCTGGTTCTAGGTCTGCGAAGAACAGGTTTAGCGGTTCTTTGGTGGATTTGTGGTGGATAT
>NW_019749300.1:0-213 GCF_002891405.2 Cryptotermes secundus | reverse complement strand
CGTTGCTACCTTGCTAAATTTCCGTTTATAGCTTGGTAACTTTGCGTTGCTAGCTTGCTACCTTTGCGTTTCTTGCTTGCTAGCATTCCGTTGCTAGCTTGCTAGCTTTGCGTTGCTTGCCTGCTTGCTTTGCTTTCTTGCTTCCTTCCTTTGAGTTGCTAGCTTTCGATCTTTGCGTTGCTAGCTTGCTATCTTTGCGTTGCTAACTTGCTA
>NW_019749299.1:0-214 GCF_002891405.2 Cryptotermes secundus | reverse complement strand
CAAGAAAAGCAAAGCCAGCAAGCTAACAACTCAAAGCTAGAAAGCGAGAAACGCAAAGCAAGGAAGCCAGCAACGCAAAGCTCGCAAGCAAGCAACGCAAAGATAGCAAGCTTGCAACGCAATGCTGGCAAGATAAAAACACAAAGATAGCAAACTAGAAACGCAATGATAGCAACCTAGCAACGCATATCTAGTATGGTTCCAACGCAAATTT
>NW_019749298.1:0-214 GCF_002891405.2 Cryptotermes secundus | reverse complement strand
GGTCATTTTTCTGGATTTTTTCGGTCATTTTACAGGTAATTTTCTTAAATATTTTCAGGTAATCAAAATCCGGGTCCTGGTTATAACGTTCCTTGAGCGTAGATATTTTCTTTACATGGGGACTTTGGCCGCGTCATAGCTCAAGCGGTTAGTCGCTTTCTTCCCACCACGGCGGCCCGGTTTCGACCCCGGGTCTGGTCAAGTGGGATTTGTG
>NW_019749297.1:0-214 GCF_002891405.2 Cryptotermes secundus | reverse complement strand
GGCTAGCTTGCTAGGTTTGCGTTTCTAGCTTGCTAACTTTGCCTTGCTAGCATGCTAGCTTTGATTCGCTAGCTTGCTAGCTCTGCGTTGTTTGCTTTCCATCTTTGCGTTGCTAGCTAGCTCGGTTTGTTTTATTATTTTGCAAGCTTTGCGTTTTTATTTTCCTATATTTGATTTGCTAGCTTACTAGCTTATCTTTGCTAGGAATAGCTTT
>NW_019749296.1:0-214 GCF_002891405.2 Cryptotermes secundus | reverse complement strand
GTCACAGCGGAAGAGCAGCCACTCAGAGTCCAGTAAGGAATGGGAGCTGCTATAATTGCTTGTATTTCTAATAGATGGTGTCAATAAATCCAATCAACCGATCTAGAACCCGTTGGTATTAGTCACGGAACCCCGGACGCGTGACAGTATAAAATATTGTAAAGGACTGATGAGGACACAGTCGTGGTCTATTTTCATGAGGGCCATACTATTT
>NW_019749295.1:0-214 GCF_002891405.2 Cryptotermes secundus | reverse complement strand
CCCTTTGCTAGATTGATAGCTTGCTATATATGAGTTGCTAGCCTGATATACCTGCGTTGTTTGTTTGCTAGATTTGCTTTGCAATCTTGATAGCTTTGTGTTGCTAGCTTGCAAAATTGCGTTGCTAGCTTCCAAGTTTTGCGTTGCCAGCTTCGTAGCTTTGCGTTGCTAACATGCTAGCTTGCTAGATATGCTTTGGTAGCTTGCAAGCTTT
>NW_019749294.1:0-214 GCF_002891405.2 Cryptotermes secundus | reverse complement strand
GCCTTCATGGCCTGGTACAGGGATAGCTTTACTTTTACTTACTTTTCGTAACTTGCACAGTTAAAATAGCATATCTAATACCCAATCATGGATCCAAAGACATTTACATTATCTCGCATCTTGGGTATCAAACCCTCTTGAGTATGAGTGTGAGGGGTGAGCCATAGAAACCAGACCTTGCACTGCGACCTTCAGTGATCTGTTATGCTTCCCC
>NW_019749293.1:0-214 GCF_002891405.2 Cryptotermes secundus | reverse complement strand
GTATCTAAAAATAAATATCTTACTCATCAAATTTAAAATTTTTAGGTATTCATATCACAGATAACTTAAGCTGGGCCACTCATATAATATCTCTGCTACAAATTAAACATAGCTCTTCATTTGATTAAATCCATATGAGACTCAGTACGTTTACCAGTACTAAGAAGTGTTTATTTTATTAAATTTGAATGTGTACTGAAGTCTGGTATTGTTT
>NW_019749292.1:0-214 GCF_002891405.2 Cryptotermes secundus | reverse complement strand
CTATGGGCCTTCATGGCCTGTTACAGGGATAGCTTTGCTTTTACTTTTTTACTTTTAGTGGACTCATCAAAACCGTTTCAAGGGTCAGATCTAGTCAATTAACCATTTAAAGTCCGAAAGCTGGATATGTATTAAAATTAAATATAAATGGCTTGGAGAATACTTGTGAATTAACACCATTAGCCTAAAATCTGTGATCTTACATATATATGTA
>NW_019749291.1:0-213 GCF_002891405.2 Cryptotermes secundus | reverse complement strand
TGCCAACTTCTGCGGATAGAGGGTGTCGCGTGGTCAGCGCAACGATTCATCACGGCCGGTAATTTCGGTTTTCTAGACCGAAGCCGCTATTTCCTTAAAATAACTCCTCAATTATCAGGTCCAATAATGAATTACCAATTAATCTAAGGTCAGTAATTGTAATTACTACGACGTGAATGCTGGGAAATTCTTGAGTAGCTGCAGAATTGGCGG
>NW_019749290.1:0-214 GCF_002891405.2 Cryptotermes secundus | reverse complement strand
AGGCGATGTTTATTGAACCGTTGCCTAGCAATGATCATATTCGTCACAATATCATAAAAATAGATCAGCAGCTGATATGTCCCATTCAATGTAATTCCGAATCGATTTCTTGGATTCTCCTGAAGAAATATTTTAAAGAAAACTTGGAAAACAGTGGCGATAAAACATCTTATTTTAGACAATTTTGAATAGGACAAGTATCGGACAAATTTTT
>NW_019749289.1:0-213 GCF_002891405.2 Cryptotermes secundus | reverse complement strand
AAAGCTAGCAAGCTAGCAACGTATATCTAGAAAGCTAACAAGTTACCAACGGAGAAAACAAGATAGCAACGCAAACCTGGCAATGTAAGAACGCAAATTAGGCAAGCTAACAACGCAAAGCTAGCAAGGTAGCAACGCATATTTTGTATGCTTTCAAGCAAGCAACGGAAAGCTAGCAAGCTTGCAACGGAAAGCTAGCAAGGTAGCAACGCA
>NW_019749288.1:0-213 GCF_002891405.2 Cryptotermes secundus | reverse complement strand
GCTTGCTAGCTTTGCGTTGCTATCTTGCTAGACTTGCGTTGTTAGATTGCTAGCTATACGTTGCTATCTTGCTAGCTTGGACTTGCTAGCTTGCTAGATTTGCGTAGCTATCTTGCTTTCTTTGCTTTCTATCATGCTAGCTTTTCGTTGCTAGCTTGAGAGCTTTGAGTTGCTACATTGCCAGCGTTGCGTTTCTAGCTTGCCAGATGTGCG
>NW_019749287.1:0-214 GCF_002891405.2 Cryptotermes secundus | reverse complement strand
GATAATTTTATATTTTAATTAACAAATTACATTTGAATATAAATGTGAATATTAGTTGCCTTTTCTCATGAAAATGTGACGTGAAAAAAATTATGTAAAGGAATGCTCAGTACCAAAACGCTTCATGTTGCAAATGAATATCCAAAGTGCGTCCCGAGAACCAAAAGTAGGATACATTTATCCTATGGCTGAAACTTTCCTTGCTTTTTTTTTT
>NW_019749286.1:0-213 GCF_002891405.2 Cryptotermes secundus | reverse complement strand
GTAATTTTCTTCCGGATTGTACGTCGTCACATATTAAAAGACAGAACTCTTTATAGGCCTGCTATAGCGAAATGTTTACATACGCATTTCCACTATTTTCCCTTTCTTTGCCTGGCTACTGTACAGTTGGGATACGGTAAAATAGTTGAAAAGAAACTCAGTTTATTAGCATTAATTTAATCAAGATTGTTAAAGTATACAGTTTACTGTTAC
>NW_019749285.1:0-213 GCF_002891405.2 Cryptotermes secundus | reverse complement strand
GTCCTTTCATATGCTTCCTAATTCATTACACATTCCTCATCTTTCCTTTCCACATTGTGTAGTATTATCAACTGACGAAGTCGATAAATGAATAATAACTAGGCTTAACTATTTCTCCAAGTCGCATTGTGACA
Organism: Cryptotermes secundus; assembly: GCF_002891405.2. Lineage (NCBI taxonomy): Eukaryota > Metazoa > Arthropoda > Insecta > Blattodea > Kalotermitidae > Cryptotermes > Cryptotermes secundus. The sequence goes on along the minus strand of NW_019749285.1, from coordinate 79 downwards.
TTATTCTGCCATCTACACTTGAATCTTAAAGCTGTAATTTATTTCAGTATGGCTTTATAACCGACCAAGCGACCGTCGC
>NW_019749284.1:0-213 GCF_002891405.2 Cryptotermes secundus | reverse complement strand
GCCTTACTGAGGGGGTAATTCTTGAGCCAAACCCTGCTTCCAACGCGAAAAGGAGGGGGTTGGTGGTGTCAGTCATAGGTCCTGCGCACGGCAGCATGTGCGAGTTGGAGATTTCTATGCGCTGCCTCCCAGTGTTCCTGGATGGAGCGGAAATCAGGGGTTTCAGGGAGTAACTCCTTGATGGACCAGAGGTTGGAAAGGGGTGAGTTGGGC
>NW_019749283.1:0-213 GCF_002891405.2 Cryptotermes secundus | reverse complement strand
TGGTATAGCTCTCACCACGATAAGGTGGAGACACCAACGAGGGGGAAATATGTTATATTAATTGTAAATAAAACAGGACCTGGAGATGACATACATGTCGAAACGTGTCCTGGAAACAAACCCCATCTGCTGAAATTATGTAGACAGGAATAAAATAAATATAATTTTGTGATTTACACAACAGGGTGCAACAAAATATGAGAACCATCGGCA
>NW_019749282.1:0-213 GCF_002891405.2 Cryptotermes secundus | reverse complement strand
ATCATTCGATATACATTCACATATTAAAATTCGTTGAACACTTATATAAGTAAAGGTCGCGCCATAGCTCAAGCTGTTAATCACTGGTTTCTAACCGCGGCGACCCAAGTTCGATCCCGGGTCTGTTCAAGTGGGATCTGTGATGGACGAAGTGGCGCTGGGGAGGTATTCTCCGAATACTTCGGTTTCCCCTGCCAATCCTCACTCCACAAA
>NW_019749281.1:0-213 GCF_002891405.2 Cryptotermes secundus | reverse complement strand
CCCTGTTTCAATAACGGGAGTAACGGGGCCACGTAATTTGCATAGTTCACAATGAACCTGCTATGAAATCCGCACGTCCCAAGAAATTGCCTGAGCTGTTTGACGTTTCTGGGAGGTGGGTAATTCAAGATGGCTGCTACCCGTTCTGGGTCCGGTGAGACTCCTTTTTGGTCGATTCGGTGACCTAGAAAGTTCACCTCCTCTCGAAAAAAA
>NW_019749280.1:0-213 GCF_002891405.2 Cryptotermes secundus | reverse complement strand
ATCTGTAGCCAGGAACTCTGACCACTAGACCACAGAAGTGGTCCCAAAGGAAAAATAGTCTTCGTTATATTGGCACACTACTGTTTTAGAGCTACCACTAACTCTGCTATGTGTGACACTACCAGAACTAGTGCCAGCCACACTTGATTCATTGCAGTCATCTAACTTAACGTTTTTAACCGTGAATCTGTCCATGTCCAGTAAGTCCTGAAA
>NW_019749279.1:0-213 GCF_002891405.2 Cryptotermes secundus | reverse complement strand
GAGGCAGATGAATGCACTCTACATCCTAATAACTTGTTACTATAAAATCCATTTTAATATTATCTTCAAGAATACGGTGTTCTTGGATGTGATGCAATGTAGTATGGTAGATCTTTATAGATGTTTCGGAACAGCCCCGAAGCTGAAGACATCACATTTCTCCGGCAAGTTCCGATATAATTCCTCAAATTAGAATGTAAATTTGGCTTCAAC
>NW_019749278.1:0-213 GCF_002891405.2 Cryptotermes secundus | reverse complement strand
GCGTCTGCCGTCTACAAACATAGCAATTACAATACTCAAAAACATTATTTTTTTCCTGTAGTTTTGTATGAGTGTGAAACTCTGTCTCTCATATACGTGAAGAAGTATAAAATAATAGGGGGCTCCAGAGAAATAAACAGTGAGGAGCTTCACAGCTCGTACTGTTTTTCTCCTCTATGGGTCTATAGCCTTTTGGACCTAGTCCGCTTTTCA
>NW_019749277.1:0-213 GCF_002891405.2 Cryptotermes secundus | reverse complement strand
GTGTTTTAACTAGTCGTTTTCTAACAATGGCCGTCTCTGCTGTGCTTCTCTGAGTGCACGTTTACTTGGAAACACAAGTGATATTTCTTCTTCTTCTACAAATTAAGAGATTTAGCCATGACCTACTCCAGGACTAAAGAAGTTGCTGTGTCCATCTTCTTCTTGGACGTTCAATGTCTTGTCTTCCAGTAGGTGACAAAAGTATCCTTGTCA
>NW_019749276.1:0-213 GCF_002891405.2 Cryptotermes secundus | reverse complement strand
CCAAAAGAAGTACTGTTTCTGTTGTCAAGAATGCATGCTTATTGGCCCCTTACCTAGCAATGGATATATATGAACCACATAGAGAACCCCTCTTGTGACACTGGTTCCATTGTTATGTGCATGTATTTTGGGCCTTGCCTAGAAATGGGTCTGTGTGTCACAATGCACATAAAAAAGGCAAGGTAAAGTTATCTCTGTGCTTAACTAATTACT
>NW_019749275.1:0-213 GCF_002891405.2 Cryptotermes secundus | reverse complement strand
CAAGAAATTATTCTCCTCTCCACAGCGTTCAGACTGGCTCTAGGTCCTCCTAGGCCTAGAGTCTCCTATTCAATGTGTTCCGGGGGTAAAGAAACATGGGTGTGCAATTAACCCCTCATCTCAGGCTAGGGCCGAGGTCAAGAATGATGCAGCAATACCACGTCTATCTCATACGCCTTCATGGCATGTTGCTTAATTACATAATTTAGAGCA
>NW_019749274.1:0-213 GCF_002891405.2 Cryptotermes secundus | reverse complement strand
TTTTTTGTGTTGTTCCTGAAATAAAACTAGCATTCTGAATGTATTTGGAACGGATTTTTGAAAGGTGATGTCTGGACCTGTAACAGGTCGTTCCTCTTTATGTGTGTTGCTAGTCTACGAGTTAGCGTCAGTAAATTGGTCACAAATGGAAGTAAAAGCTGTAATGTACGTAATATAAACTTATATATACGTATATATTATCCGTAAATATAA
>NW_019749273.1:0-213 GCF_002891405.2 Cryptotermes secundus | reverse complement strand
GGAAAGGCAAGACAAGTCGATTCTAAAGGATTCTGTCGATGGTGTACGTATATAAACCTCAGAATTACTGAGGTTTCCAGCGATTGAGGTTAGCTCCTTCTAAGGGACCCAGCAGTAGGTGCCTCTCCCCCCACCTGAGGATGGAAACAGATCCAGTTCCCGAAACGTTATGTTTTCTAGCGTCTAGAATACCGGACGATAGACAAAGTGCGA
>NW_019749272.1:0-213 GCF_002891405.2 Cryptotermes secundus | reverse complement strand
TTTTCTTCAAAATAACGGATGTAGCCTAATAAAACGATTTTCGAAATCGCACTAAATAAGAGATAAACGTGAACAGAGGAACAATATTGAGTAAACTAACAATACAAAAGGCTGTGGTTCAGGTATGTGACAAAACTAGGATTCAAAATGGCTGACAAACCAAAATGCGTCTGTGTAAGCTTTGAGGTTTCCACGGCGGTGACTATGAAGAAA
>NW_019749271.1:0-213 GCF_002891405.2 Cryptotermes secundus | reverse complement strand
TTTTATATTACACCTCATTTCGTTGGGCCGGTTCTGTATGAATCAACTGACATGTTCATGACCCCTGGTATAAACATCATGACACTAGATGTGGTCTCACCTTTACACAACTTAATTGCCTGCTGTTAATATCAACATGGCAACTGTGCAAACTGCAAGACTACAGGAACACAAATGGAGATAGTGTGGATAATAGACAAACAGGGAAATACC
>NW_019749270.1:0-213 GCF_002891405.2 Cryptotermes secundus | reverse complement strand
GTAAATATAATGGGTGTATCAGCAGTCATGAATCATCCGAAATCACTAGAACTGGATCAGAAGACATATCGAGTGATCAGGAACACTAATAAGCACAACGGGATAATGATCAGTGTGCCACACACCATCGAGTATCTGCGTTCTTCTTGGTCCTGTCTTCTCACCGCTTCTCTTACTCTCTCTTCCATGTCCTCCAGTTCGGCCTGCGACAGA
>NW_019749269.1:0-213 GCF_002891405.2 Cryptotermes secundus | reverse complement strand
GAGGCCAAGGCTCAACAAAGGGCTTTAGAGCCACTGATGAATGAATGACAAGATTTTGGAGGGAAATCCAGAGGGAAAGAGATCACTAGGAAGATCCAGAAGTAGCTGGAAATATGTAATAGTAGGATAGATGTTAAAGAAATAGGATGGAGCGATATGGGCTGTAGCAGGATCTTGTGAACGCTGCAACGAACTTTCAGTTTGCATAAAATG
>NW_019749268.1:0-213 GCF_002891405.2 Cryptotermes secundus | reverse complement strand
GATCTATAGTTGGGCTGGACATCGAGTGCTGGCCGCAATGTGACGGGATAATTCGAGGAAGTACATGGAGAGTCTTGGAACGTGGGGAAAAATTTTGGAGGTTTTGGGCGATTCTGAAAATTTGTCAAAGTTCTGTGTGTGTGAATCGGGAGATTGAGGTCGGGCACCTGGAAGCATCGGACCTGCTCGTAATTCGTGCTTGAAGTGATTGGA
>NW_019749267.1:0-213 GCF_002891405.2 Cryptotermes secundus | reverse complement strand
TCCACTCACCAATCCAAACCCCGTCTACAGTCACACACACACGTGGAGCAATAGGGCAGACCAATGATTCTCAAACCGTGGCACTGGTACCTAGAAGTGCCAAAGCAGCTCGCCAGGAGAGTGTGTGCGTACCCGTGTTATTCCCATTGTAAATAGTTGTCTATGAATTACACTTTTACTGTGAATCGACTCAGAATAAGCCTGTACACATGA
>NW_019749266.1:0-213 GCF_002891405.2 Cryptotermes secundus | reverse complement strand
GTCCATATCATGAACCAGTTGAATCCAGTCCACTCCAGCCTATATCTACAAGATCCATTTTAATATTATCCTCCCACCCACATATAGGTCCTCTTAGTGGTCTGGTACATATTTCGTATTAAGTTACTTTCTCATTTTGTTTGGTTCTATATTCTGAAGGCGGTGACCATGAAGATACTGTGTTCTTGGATTTTACGTCGTGCAGGCTTGTGA
>NW_019749265.1:0-213 GCF_002891405.2 Cryptotermes secundus | reverse complement strand
TTCCACCAAAAAACGGGATTTTCTTGTGTGACGAACTGTCACAGGATCTGAGGCTCCGCAGAGGCTGTTGTGAAGAATTCGAACTTCTGGGACATAGCGTCGTGTAGCCCGATGGCAGTTAAGCGAAGTTTCGGAGGGACGTATCTCCTCCATTTCAGGTTTTAAGACTGGTTTAAGAAAACAGCACTGAGCAGGCAGCAAGCACAGACGATA
>NW_019749264.1:0-213 GCF_002891405.2 Cryptotermes secundus | reverse complement strand
ACCCGTTCCCCTCAGTTTCGAGGTGAATGCTGGAATAATAGGTAAGAAGTAAAATTTTCCCTGTGCTTAAAAGCTCTGCGCCGTAAAGATGTATGGGGGAATGGATGTATAAATCCACAGTTTCTTGACCTCCACACTAGCTGGAGGTGAGTGGTCGGTTTCACGCTCCGGCCGCTTTACCCCCGTGGAAAGAGCCCCCGGTACTTTTGGATA
>NW_019749263.1:0-213 GCF_002891405.2 Cryptotermes secundus | reverse complement strand
GGGTGATTTAAATATTTAAATTGCCGGTCCGCAAAGTGTTAACATTGTGACATTCTGTAAGTACTGCAAAGTGAGCCAAAATGAATACTAAACTGTACAATTATCATCTTCCCAGAACTTGCAATTAAAATGAATACTGTGATTTGACTGCTGAAAGCTGGAATAGTATAACAAATACAGTAAAACTTGGTTATAGCAACATCGGTTTCTGCG
>NW_019749262.1:0-213 GCF_002891405.2 Cryptotermes secundus | reverse complement strand
TTTATAAAAAAATTTTACTCCAATTTAAGATATTCCTTTAAATTTTTGATAATTAATGTATAGTTTAATGAATTTTAATAAAATATTCAGTCATTCAAAGTTAATTAAATGAATTTTAAAATATTATTAATGAAATCAACCAATTTTGTGAAAATTTTCCGAATATTCTTTAACGATTTCACGTCAATATAAGGAAATACAGACAATATGTGA
>NW_019749261.1:0-213 GCF_002891405.2 Cryptotermes secundus | reverse complement strand
GGATGGACCGCGTAGAAAACACCGTTCTGTTGTAGTTCAATTGTTGCTTATTACGAGTCTGTTGCCTAGCAGCGGACGTTGTTTAGTTGTCTCTTTCGCATTCGCTAACTAACAAAAGGTCATTACAAGCTACAATGTAGTTGTCTACCGACGAGGTATATTGTCCTCTCTGTCGCAGTTGGGTGCCCCAGACATTGGACCTAAACTTTCGTA
>NW_019749260.1:0-213 GCF_002891405.2 Cryptotermes secundus | reverse complement strand
TGGCAAGCTAGGAACGAAAAGCTGGCAAGATAGCAACGCAAATATAGCAAGTTAGCAATGAAGAACTAGCAAGCTAGCTACGCAAATCTATCAAGAGAGCAAAGTAGCAGCGCAAAGTTAGCAAGCTCTCAACTCAAAGCTAGCAAGCTAGCAAGATAACAACGAAAAATAGCAAGTTAGCAACGCAAATCTAGCAATCTAGCAAGCTAGCAA
>NW_019749259.1:0-213 GCF_002891405.2 Cryptotermes secundus | reverse complement strand
TGAGAAGTTCTTGATTAACTGCAAAATCGGTGGCTTCTCAAGAAGGACTCAGCTCCAAGAAGTAGTGTGCGTTAATTATACGTGTATCTGGACATAACAGAAGAGGCTTATATCACAAATGGAAGATGAGATTTCAGGATCTCTCTGTAGGCCTTCTGAATTGTGATATTGCGTAACCTCGTAGATGGTTATGAAGGTTTCACATGTACCTGC
>NW_019749258.1:0-213 GCF_002891405.2 Cryptotermes secundus | reverse complement strand
TCCCAGTAGAGTGGAGAGCGCTCGACCGCCTGTCCGATGCGTATATGTGTATCGTGGGCATGAGCAGATCACTCGTCTGCATCTAGAGGGAAGTTGAGGGATGCGTGTAGTTTGATCTGTCTCCGCTCTACACGCCTTCACGTTGTGGTGCCCAGACACAACGGCAACTTTAGCTTACGTCGGCAAGAGCGTCAGTAGGTGCTGTTTAGTGTA
>NW_019749257.1:0-213 GCF_002891405.2 Cryptotermes secundus | reverse complement strand
TATTTCTTTTCAGATATACTATATATGTGGTGGTGTTAGGTGTAGCCTCTTATAAAACATAATAATAAAGCGCCATATTCTGAGAAATGTTTTGCTTTCACATAATTCTTCATTTATAAACAAATGAAATTAGGGAGTTACTTTTCAAACATCCTATATATTTACTTGTGTGTATGTGTGTGTGCGTGCGCACGTGCGTGCGTGCGTGCGCGC
>NW_019749256.1:0-213 GCF_002891405.2 Cryptotermes secundus | reverse complement strand
TCGGCCCTCGCCAGCAGTCATCTTAGTTCGTGTCTCGCGAGTCTCATTGCCATATTTTACTGACACGACTCTGGGATTAAAGATTTAATTTCTTATAAATAATGCATAAAAACCGGTTCATACCTCATAGGAAACACATTACGTCTCCGCTACAAAGACCAACCGGTTAATATTGCTTAGGGGAACAATCGCTGTTTGTTGTGAGAACCACAA
>NW_019749255.1:0-213 GCF_002891405.2 Cryptotermes secundus | reverse complement strand
ATAATATGAAAATGAAGGTTACGGAAACAGGATGTGAGCTTGTGCACTTAGTTAATTTGTCGCAAGATAGAGGGCAGTGGTGATCTTGTGAACATGACAATACACCATTTTTGCTTCTCATAAAAGGCGACATACTTCTTGGTGACAATTTCTTTACAGGTATGGTTGCCTCTTAACCGGGCATTTCAGCTTAAGAAATACGGACTCCGATTA
>NW_019749254.1:0-213 GCF_002891405.2 Cryptotermes secundus | reverse complement strand
TTCTGTTGACCCTTACCCTAGGACGCCAACCTATTACGATGTGGGAGTTCGTCACGAATATCAAGGATGAGCTCATCCTGGGACTAGATATACTGCGCGCCTATGATCCGTCAGTGGATATATGCCGCCAAACTGTACGTCTGGCGGAAGAAGAAGTATAGTTATGAAGTCCGGGGCAGAACCCCGCCCTTCTAACTTATTAGTGGCAAAGGA
>NW_019749253.1:0-213 GCF_002891405.2 Cryptotermes secundus | reverse complement strand
GAGACTGTGGACCTGTCGTCTGACAGATTACTGATGAATGAAATATAGACAACCCCTCATATAATCTGATAGTAATGATCTGTGCACTTCATGGGCTTGTTAGAGTGATGACATCAAATATCTTACAATTTGCTGTTGAGAGAAACGCTGAAATGGTTTTGGCATTTTACCGAACAAATTGGCTAGCGCAGTAACTTTTCTAAGATGCAATAG
>NW_019749252.1:0-213 GCF_002891405.2 Cryptotermes secundus | reverse complement strand
CATGCGCCATACAAGCCACAATTATTCGCCTTGATGGTAAATGTATTTATTTTTACTTTACCAGTTTACACTCTTAACAGTCGGTTGCTTAATTCGTAGAAGCAACGAGGCTTAATGTTGTGCTCGATTTCTCCCTCTCGTCAATTCAGCCATCACAGGTATTAATTTATTACAACAAAATTCAGAAACTGGGATCGTGTGTTCGAATCCCAG
>NW_019749251.1:0-213 GCF_002891405.2 Cryptotermes secundus | reverse complement strand
TGCTCTGTAAAAAAATACTGTTGCGAAATCCAAAGAAGTGAAAACCAGTTCAAATCTGGCAGAATTTTCTAAGGAAATCCGTGGCTCAAAAATGGCAGTTGTGCCAGTGACGAATTATGAAAAGATGAGGGCAGATCTTGTCCGTATGTACATCACTTACGTGTGCTGGGTTAAGTTAGTTAAAATACCCGTGTTTGTTGCTACTCATGGATG
>NW_019749250.1:0-213 GCF_002891405.2 Cryptotermes secundus | reverse complement strand
CACAGGGAGATCTTTTCACAGGGTAAAGTAGCCGGGGCGTGAACTTGTCCACTCACCTCCATCTATTGCCTAGTTTAAGAATACATGGGTATATAACTCCAGTCCCATAAGTTTTCATGGCGTGGTGTTTAATTAAGTAAGAGTAAGAAAACTTTTAACTTCCCCGTTTATATTGTGAAAAGACGGAAGAAAACCACGAACCGTATCAGACAG
>NW_019749249.1:0-213 GCF_002891405.2 Cryptotermes secundus | reverse complement strand
GCGTCTCCTTCCTACCACACGATTTCTATAGTCGACTGCTCCAAGCAACTCCTGAAGCCAGAGTCCTAGCGGCATCTCCTGTCCGAGCCCCCAAAATTCAATTTCATCAAAATCCCGTTCACTCAATATACTAAAATCGGCAAATTCATATTGGCAAATAACCTGTCGTGCGAAAGCGAGACTTGCCTCTGTCTCGTTCACCCGATTTGTCAG
>NW_019749248.1:0-213 GCF_002891405.2 Cryptotermes secundus | reverse complement strand
ATGGTGGATCATGTATATTTGTAACCAAAGAGTTAAATACCAGGGAAGTTACATTTCTCAATGATCTGAGCTGTGAAAAAATTTTCGAATTAGCTGTAGTTGAAATTGTTGACTTTAAATGGTTATTGGTCTGTATTTACAGATCCCCCCAAAACAATGCTGGTTTATTCCTGGAGAAGCTGGAAACTCTTGTCGATAGAATACATAAAAAAA
>NW_019749247.1:0-213 GCF_002891405.2 Cryptotermes secundus | reverse complement strand
AAACACCTGGGACACTCTGTATAGTGGCGTGTTTACGCCACGCAGGAATCGTTGGGGCACAGAAATCTGTTAACATCGCTATTATGCAACAATAAGGAAAGAGGTGTTTTCTCCGGGCTGAGTCGGGCCGTGTTGTTCCCTGCCGCATCGCGCTGGTTGCTACGCAGCGTTGCAGTAAACATCTCTTGGCAGCGTTGCCAAGCAATGCCTCTG
>NW_019749246.1:0-213 GCF_002891405.2 Cryptotermes secundus | reverse complement strand
TACACTTTTGAGTCTAACCTTCTGCTGAGGTTCGAACTCAGTAGTACCAATCAACTTTTTGCTGTTGATTATAGATACATCTGCACCTGTGTCTAAGAGGAAAAATAGTTCCTGTTCCTCGCTGATATCTAACGTCAGCTTTACGAATTCGCCCATATCAGAATTCACACAGCCTAGTGAGTGGAGCTGACTGTCGGACGGCTGCTTTCCGAC